>NC_092868.1:8469041-8472587 GCF_032062135.1 Pyxicephalus adspersus
CACATGAACAATAACTGTGTACTGTAGTCTTCTTCATGGGTAAATAAGGCATCCCCCTGAAAATAAGCCCTAGAGCATATTTTGGCCTTCAAAAAAAAAATAAGACAGTGTCTTATCATCGGGGAAACAGGGTATTACTCTATGCATATGCAGGGAGTAGAGGAGCAGCAACGTTGGCTTATGGGGAAAGTGAGTAAGTGGATAGGCCAGCAGGTGGCAGGATACTGAAATCTCAACCCCTCCACTAGGTGGAAACTCACTTATGTCTAGGTATGGCCCTGCACCTGGGCAGCTGTGAAGCCAGCCAATCATTGCTACACAGCAAACAGTCCCACACCCCCCTCTTAGGTTCCCAGGCTCACTTCTCCTGCACAGTGCTCCAATTAACAATGCTGCCCGGGGGTAAGTAACCTTTGTAAAATACTTTCAGTTTATGAGAGTAAATTATGTTTTGTTCATTAAAGGATCATTTCTAGATGTGTTACATTTTAATGTTATTGTAGTGATTTATTTGCTGAATTCCCTTCTGTGTGTGGTCTGTGTATAAACCCGACATACACTGAAAATAATACACAAAGGAGGAAATGAGTAATGATGGAGAAGTGGAATACATGAGGATGAATCAGAACATAAAGGAGGAACAAACCACCTAGTAGCATATAAAGTTATTAGATAAGTAGATTTGGAAATCTTTGGTGCAAGCCTTCATGACACCTTTATTAAAACCCAATTGAACTTTTAGTATGAATCAGCTAAATGCATTCTAAGAACATCAAAATAAAAGGTATTTAAAAACTCGCCCTCTCTGACTCCTCATCCTCAGCTGAGTTAGAGATTCTCCAAACAGCAAGAAGTATGAGCTTTGCTGATTGGAATGCTCCAGCTATGACTTGGCAGAGTGCATGACAGATAGCTGCAGAGAGACCCTGGCTTCCACAAAGCGCTTTTCGCACTATGGTGGCAGAGGACAGGTTAAAAACATGTCTTGATGCTCCTGAAATGTATTTAGCTGAGGACAGCTGAGTTTTAAAGCTGAACTCCAACCTTATTATTTTTTGCACACTTGTAGATAGTCCTGCTGCAAAATTGTTGAGCCCACTTAATATCAGATTTGATGTATTACAAGGATCATCAAACTAATTCCTCCCCATCTGGGCTTTCCTGGAGTTTTATTTTGGGCTGTTTTACAGGGTGGTCTGCTTGCTAATGCTCCTTATACAGGACTTATGTCTGATACAGAGTGTGAGAGGCAATGCTGTGAGCCTAGAAATCCCTGGCTAAAGTTGCCTATCCTGTTGTAAAGGTGTATGGTCACACAGACATCTGCTAAAATCAATAATGTCACTAAGCAGAACATTAAAGCATACCTAAACTTACAATCACTTTAAATAAAAGGGTAGACAATTCGGGACCAGATGCAGGACACCCCAGGAGGGTGGCCCTGGTCCAACATCAGGGCTCACCAAATACCAGTCTCCCAATCACTGCACTTTTTACCCATAGCAAGCCACAGCTCAGCCTCGGAAGACTAGTTGTGCCACCCCAGCAAATGTTTGCCCACAGGGCACAAGGTGCATTTCACTTGGCTGTCCTGCTAGTGGTCCGATCAGACTGCCCTGTGGGATTGAAGGTAAGTGTATTTTTTTTTTTTTACAGTTTTGGGTTAAGTTTCTTTTTAAGTCATGGTGCTACTGGGTTATACCCACCGTCCACAGATACATAAGAGCTAAGATTTGTCATTGATTGTGCTGTCAGCAGTGGCAGAGACGAACTGATAACAAAGGTTAGTGGAAAACTGATTGGGAGTCAAGCTCAGAATAGGAGGAGGGAGGTTTTAGGTTAAAGTGATGATGATTTTAGCATATAGTGGAGATACAGTTTCGCCAGCATACTAGTATCCACGGAACTGAAGGTGACTATGATGAGGTGCGAAAGCAGTAGAGAGCATGTACCTGTCTTACCTGAATTGGCACACGCCAGCCTCAGATTAGTCACAAAGACTGGCAAAAGCCAATGTGTGCCTAAGGGGCTTCATAGAAACTGCTCAACAATGACATGGGTATTGTAATTCAGGGATGTTGGCAATTGTAGGATAGCATCTGCTGTCCCTCTGACTCGCTAATTTAGTGATAAATGAAAGTTGGTATAGCAAAAGACCTATTAACATGACCCTCAAGCATCTGAATTATCTCTTGACCTGGAGACAATGGATGCCAAGCCAAAGAGAGAGAACGGATAACATACCAAGGTTGTGACTCCTCACCAGTCCATCTAAATCATTAAAGAAACATTCTGGGCTAGGGGTTGGAGGCTCTTCATCATCTTCTAAGGTCCACTTATAAAAAGATTACTATAAACCATTATTGCAGTCCTTTGATAAGTTTATTTTTCTTTTTCCAAGATTTAAATCCACCCCCTTGATTCATCTGCAGTCAGCGTTAATTTTTCCTGACACATTTGTTTTATAGGTTCCCAATGCTAAATATAGGCCAATGTGTGAAAAGTTTATGACTCCAGGAAGACGTTATAATAACAACATCCAACATTATTTATTTACTTATTGCCTAACGTTTCTCTCCACTTGTGGTGACAGCTGCAGCAACACTCTTCTTCTCCGCTCTTCTGAATCTGGCTGATTTTCATTACAGATCGAGTCCAATTGCAGTAGAAGAAAAGATTAAGGAAGGAGCTAAATGGAAAATTCCTCCCAGTCATCTGTTGTGGTCAACAAAGTCGTAGAAGATAATGGTTCTAACCACTCCAGGAGCTGGCAGTTCTTCTGAAATGACCAACCTCTATTTTTATATTCCTTCCCAGAATGAGCTGAATCAAGATGACTACTAAAAACCTTTCTATTGATTTTATGACCATCATTATTTTGGTAATAAAATATAGAATAGTAAGGCCCTGGTCCAACATAAAGGGCTCACCAAATACCAGTCCCCCAATCTTTGCACTTTTTACCCATAGCAAGCCACAGCTCAGCCTCGGGAAGCTAGTTGTGCCGTCCCAGGAAATGTTTGCCCACGGCACAAGGTTCATTTCGCTTGGCTATCCTGCTAGTGGTCTGATTATCTGTTGGATTTATTGTTACTGCCTTTTACTGGACCCCGTAATTGTTTTACTGCCTAGATCGTCCCTTACTTCTAACCCCAACTCTTGCTTTGTCTTCTACCCTTTGTTTGGCAGACATGTCTATGACTTCTGGCTCTGTTTATTGGAATTGCCTCTGCTGGACTCTCCTGTACTACACCAATTGTGGGTCACTCATGTTACTGACCCTGCACTATCTGACTTCCCATTGTGCCCCCTTTCCTGCTCTTAGCTCTTGGCCCTTTATCCTTCATCTTTCCTTTTCCAGACGCCATTTTTTGCACACAGAAATCCTGGGGGCAACCGTGTACTAGGATGGCACGACTAGCCTCCCCAGGCTGAGCAGGAGATTGCTATAGGTGAAGAGTAAAGCTGCGTACACACCTGCAATTTTTCTCGTTGGAAAGGATCTTTCACGATCCTTTCCAACGAGAAAAGACTGCACGATGCATG
>NC_092868.1:8475370-8748033 GCF_032062135.1 Pyxicephalus adspersus
AATCCTGTAATCAATAATTCTTCCCATTTGCTATTTTTGTGGAAGCAGTAGTCTCTATGTATTGGGCCGACATGCCTGCTACACAATGTTTGATCTGTATTTAACACTTCTGCTCTGGGTTCTGCAACTGGAAGAAAAGCTAAAGGAGACTCGAAAACTAAGTACCGAAGGTGGGTGAAACTTTAGTTTGATTCAGTAAAATACACTAGCCAAACAAAATGTTCCCAATCCTGTGTGGGTACTATCATGATCTGGGGTGCCTGTGGGGGAAGTGTTTTCATCCTGGGTGCCAGTTGGGTTCAGTGTTATGATCTGGGGTGCCTGTGGGGGCAGCAAATGATCTGGGGTGCCAATGGGGGCAGTGTTTTGATTTGGGGTGCCTATGGGGGCAGCAAATGATCCGGGGTGCCAATGGGGGCAGGCTTATGATCTGGGGTTCTTGTGGGGGAAGTGTTAAAATCTGGAGTTCCTGGGGGGCAGTGTTATGGTGTGGAGTTCCTGGGAGGCAGTGTTATGGTCTGGAGTTCCTGCCAGGCAGTGTAATGGTCTGGGGTGCCAGTGTGGTCAGTGTTAAAGTCTAGGGTTCCTGTGGGGGCAGTGTTATGGTCTGGAGTTCCTGCGAGGCAGTGTAATAGTCTAGGGTGCCTGTGGGGGCAATGTTTTGGTCTGGAGTTTCTGGGAGGCAGTGTAATGGTCTGGGTGCCAGTGGGATCAGTGTTATTATCTGGGGTGCCTATGAGGGAAGTGTTAGCAGGTACTTGGTTTTCGAGTCTCCTTTAGCTTTTCCTCCAGTTGGAGAACCCAGAGCAGAAGTGTTAAATACGGACAGATTTTTTTTCACCAGAGTTTTCTTTTAAGAATGAGTTCAGTTATGTGACCTGTAACTCACTGCTAAGCAGTTATGATCTAGGGTTCCTGTGGGGGGAGTGATATGGTCTGGAGTTCCTGGCAGGCAGTGTAATGGTCTGGGGTGCCAGTGGGGTCAGTGTTATGGTCTGGAGTTCCTGGGAGGCAGTGCAATGGTCTGGGGTGCCAGTGGGGTCAGTGTTAAAGTCTAGGGTACCTGTGGGGGCAGTGTTTTGGTCTGGGGTTTCTGAGAGGCAGTGTAATGGTCTGGGTGCCAGTGGGGTCAGGGTTATTATCTGGGGTGCCTGTGGGGGCAGCGTATGATCTGGGGTGCCTGTGAGGGAAGCGTTTTGATCTGGGGTTGCTTCAGCTGGTCAGGTCTAGGTTTAGCAACATTTTATGCCCCAACAATTAGGTCAGCTGACTCCCTAAATATACTGAATGACAAGGACTTTCCATTAATGAATTTATTTCTTCCCTGATGTCATAGACATATACCAAGATGACAATGCCAAGATTGATTGGGCTTAAATTGTGAAAGAGGTGTTCAGGGAGCATAAGACATCATTCCTACTCATGGCTTGGCCACCACAGAGCCCAGACCTTACTCTTGTTCAGAATCTTTTGGGATTTGGGTATTGTAGACTTTATATTTCAGTCAAACTCTTCTATCATCAGTACAGGAATCTGGCAAAAAAAATGTAATGCAACTGTGGACAGGAATATATGTTGTGAAATTGCATCAGTCTATTTAGGTGATACTGCGACAAAAGCATGTCATAATCAAAGCGGAAAGCAGCCTAACTAAATATTTTGAAGTGTGGCTTTCTTTTGGCCAGGCAGTGTGTGTACCAGTTTTATTGTTTTCTTTAGAAAGCAGCCCCAACCTGAGCACAAAATCCTGTAATCAATAATTCTTCCCATTTGCTATTTTTGTGGAAGCAGTAGTCTCTATGTATTGGGCCGACATGCCTGCTACACAATGTTTGATCAGCAGTAGGTAGGTTATCGTATATTACTTGGCACTGCAACTTTTACTATATACCCAAATGGTTCTACCCTCCTGACTATCATAGCTATTAAATGGGAATTTGTGCCCATTTGCCTAAAAGACCACTTGAAAGACCTAATACTTTGCCCATATAGTAGGTACAATGGTTTGACCAAAGGGACACTTTGTGCAAAGAGCAGCAAGAACTAATGTATTGTCCAGATCTCTTTACATTATATTGCATGCATGGAGTGTGCTCACTATAATCACTCAATGGTTTCCCTCAAAATACTATGTTTATATATACATGCAAACTTCCTCCCTCGAAGGCAACAAAAGCCGAGGCATTACAGAGACGTTTATCATATTGGTTACACGGCGCCGCCAAAACCCACCACCTTGTAATTACATTTGTCAGAAGTTCCTGTCCCCGGGGCTTAGTAAGAAAAGGAGGATTTTGCTTTGATACTAACAAGAAAGAAGTAAATATTTTTATTGCTGCTCCAAGTTTCCATGAAATCTTTTTGGTGTAATAATTAAAGCATAACAAGGTGGATGATTGAACTTGGGTGTCATTTTGAGGTCCCACCTAGTCGTAGAAAGTGTTTCATCCAAGTTGGGTATTGAAACATAACTCATCATCATCATCTTCCCCTCCTCACATTGCAAATCTCCCCCTGACATATTTCCAACTGTTAATACCAGTGTTATTCGCCCCTCCCTTCAGGCACGTTGTCTTGGTGTAACCTTCGATTCTGCCCTCTCCTTCACCCCCCAGATTTAGAACATTTCCAGGTCCCGTCACTTTCAACTACACAACATCTCCAAAATCCGCCCCTACCTGTACCCAGGGACCACCAAACTCCTTGAACACACTCCTATCATCTCTTGTCTGGACTACTGTAACCTCCTCCTCTCTGGTCTTCCACTAACCCGACTCTCTCCTCTACAATCTATTATGAATGCTGCAGCTAGACTCATCCATCCTTCCCTCCGCTCCTCTTCTGCTGCATCTCTTTGTAGTTCTCTCCATTGGCTTCCATTTCACCTTAGAATCAAATTCAAACTCATGTGCTTTGCATTCAAATCCTCCCACAGTTATTGTCCCACTTACCTTTCCGACCTAGTAGAAAAATTCCCCCCTAGCCGCTCTCTTCACTCCTCCAATGACCTACTAATGTCTTCCTCACTCATAACCTCATCACACGCAAGGCTCCAAGACTGTCCCTTATAACCCTCACTACTTCCGACCATTACATACCTCCGCTCCTATTGTGTGATACTTCCCCCACTTCTTAGATTGCAAGCTCTTCGGGCAGGGTCCTCTCCTCCTCCTGTGTCACTGTCTGTATCTGTCTGTCATTTGCAACTCCTATTTAATGTACAGCGCTGCGTAATATGTTGGCGCTATATAAATCCTGTTTAATATTATTATTATTATTAGAAATAACAAAAATTTTATTATTAATAATAATAATAAGAAGAAGAAGAATAATAAATCATCCTATGGCTGCACTCTTTAGGCAGTAATTTACCTTTTAAGGATTTTAAAGTATTAAATGAACTTATTATTCCCCCTTGTAATTCTACAATATTTGGCATTTTCAAGGCAGTTGAGGTGAAGGCTGAGAAAGTATGTCCGGGGAAGCCACAAATATGCGAATCACAGAACAAAAAATATTTCTGATTAAATGTTCTCCGGTGCTTATATTGCAAGCTTTCTTTCTCAGATTTGCAAGGCCAGAGTTCAGCTTTAAGTTGCTTTATTCCATGCAGGGGCTTCTGGAGCTTCTGGTCTGCAGCGTCACCTTCCAAACATCCATCTGGTGTACCAGGGACAGAGCACAGAACTCTTTTTTATTACAATTGTGTTTGTGCACTGCGCTTGTGGTTCCATCTGAACTGTGTGGTTATACGATCTCATATTGTCCTCGAGGTTTACCGCATGGGCCTCTCTCAGTCAAATTGCACATTTCATGTTTTGCTTTTTCGACATTTGCTAAAAATGATTCATTCAGCATTAACCCGCCGGCTGCTGGGAATTGGACTGGAAAAACAGGAACCTAAAGGAATGTCAAGTCATACGGAATTTTACCTAAATTCACACAAACATTCATGCAGCCTGTGACTGCGCATATATTTCAGATTGCATGGCTCCCATTCAGCTTGTGATTAATGGTAATACAGGAAGGGGACAGATATAGAACATGGATATCACTGACTGCCACTGATCATAGAGAGAGACTTAACCCCCTAATATGTCTAAAAGCGGTACATTGTTTTTAATGAAAATTTATTTAACGGTATATTATAATAGTATGAGTATAAATAAGTTTGAAACACAAAATCATGTAAAAAAAATAAATTGAATAAATTTTATATATATATATATATATATATATATATATATAAAAAACAATTTTTTTAATTTTTTAAAATTTACCAAAATAAATAAATATTATACTATTTTATTATACTGTAAAATAAATGTTAATGAAATACAATGTACTGCTTTTACACATATACCGTATTTTTCGCCCTATAAGACGCACCCAATTTTAAAGGAGGAAAATCTAGAAAAAAAAGATTCTGAAAGATTATTCCCCTTCTGATCACTCATGTGCCATTCATACCGGTATTCGCCTTCTGATCACTCATGTGCCATTCAAATTCCCTTTCTGATCACTCTATGCCTTTCAAATTTCCTTTTCTGATCACTCTGTGTCATTCAAAATTCCTTTCTGATCACTCTGTGCTTTTTTTCCACTGTACGGCAGTTAGGACAGGGAACAGCAGGTGGCGCTGTGCCAGCTTCTTTCGCTCTGCTTTACAGACAGGAGAAGACACACGCTGCCAGAGAAGAAGAGACAGACGCTGCTGCAGCCAGAGACACACGCAGGATCGGGTATCGGGTGAGTATATTATTTTAGTTATTTTATCACACCTTTGAAGAAAAAGTGCGTCTTATACTGCAAAAAATACGGTAAATCCAATGCATTCAATACAGTTATTTTGAATTTCCTGCCTGCCCCACCGGCAACGTACACACGCGCCAACGTCACTGGGAACTCCCCGGTGACTCATCGTGTGCAGAAGACGCCAGAGGAAAAAGGAAAAAGACAGAGATCGCGGCGATGGACAACGCGGGACGTCGGCGGATCAAGTAGGGCTATATTTACTATTTCTTCCCATAGATTTACCTACCCCGGGTGTGACTCAGGGATACCGCTTTTAACAACTTTTTTCTACCCCGAGTCACACTCAGGGTCACCGCTAGGAAGGTTAAAGCCTTAAATGTTAAAGTCAATCATCAAACATCAAAAAGTCACCAGGAGCTATTCATAATTTATTATTATTAAACAGGATTTATATAGCTCCAACATATTACACAGCAATGTACAATACATAGAGATTTACAAAAGAGATGTGTATGATGGCTTTTTGCTTCATCTCTGCACTGTATGGTGCATGTGCTGTGTAATAAAGAATTGGGATTTGTATTCAGATCCACCAGCCGAGAATCCAGCATACGCACAAACTAAATCATCAGCGGCCATCCAATATCAGAAGAGGATTGGCGGTCTCTAAGTCCGCTATGAAGTCAGTGGTGAAGATGGTGGCTTCCTCGGACCTGTCATCACTGCAAGGTGGCTGCACACAGGTAAGTCTGGGCTGCACACAGGTAAGTCATTGTTGGAGCTAGTTGAACCGTTTTGTTTTTTTTGCCTTCCTCTGGATCAACTATGTCCATTGGGTTTTTATCTGGATATGTTTACTTCCCTAGTGGTTGTATTTAAAGAACGTATGTCTTTTTTCAACCAAACTATGTAACTATGTATCCATCCACCATCGAATTTAGTAATATAATGCTCATCTGAACTTTCAGTTTGTCAGAAAAACACATTTCAGATGCATCAAAACAAAAGATATTTTTCAAAAAGAAGCCAAAGTTTCAGTAGAAAACTTGTCCAATGCGAGCAGCTGAAGAATGAAACCCCTGTGAGGAAGCAGTGGTCTCCCTGCAGATAGCCAGTGCTCATCAATCAGCAGGCATGACCAATGCTCATTGCACAGCTATCAGAATGATACAAGAGGGTGCATTTCAGACCTCTGTAGAGAATCCACTGCTTCCACATGGAAAGCAATGACACACTAGAAGTCCACAGTGGTAGCTGTCCTTCTACTTAGTACATGTTTCATATGTTAGAAAGCCAGTTTTGCTTCCTGTTAGTAATTATAGCTGTGGTCAGATCAGTGAGTGGGTAATTTATTAATATACGGCAAGGGGAATAGGTCTGTGCAGGAGATCACTGCCAAAATCTACTAAAGAAAAAAAATACCGCAGTGTGTAATTTACACACAGAATGTTAGCGAGCCAAAGCAGGTTCAGATACTTGGTAAGCACATCATGTTCCTCCAAATACACAGTACACCAGTAAAGTTCACTGCGGGTTTGTTTGGTTTGGGTCTCACCTGCTTAGACCTATTTCTTATACTTTAATATTAGGTTTTCAAAATGTTGCTTTGATCATTTAGGAACTCAAAAATACAATGGACCTGATTTATTAAAGCTCTCCAAGACTGGTTGGAATGCACAGAGACATTGTATATCCTATTTGAAATGTAAATCCTTTATCTTCACGGGTGCAAGGAAGGGAAAATAATCTCAAAGACTGGTGGTCGAATCACATAATAAAACTGGCTGTTGTCCTGCTACTGGTGATGGCCAGGCATGCTACAGATATTAGTAAGATTGTGAGTTGGCCATAGACTGTAGACATGCAGGAGATAGAAAGAGACAGTGGACATGCTGCAGGAGATGGTTAGAGACTGTGAACATGCTATGATAGATGATTTGAAACTGTGGACATATTACACGAATTATAAACATGTTAAGATATTGTGGACACACTACAGCAGATCGTCAGAGACAGTAAACATACAGGAGATGAGAAGAGACTGTAGACATACTACATGAAATGGTTAAAGACTGCAAGGGATGATTAGAGACTGCGAACATGCTGTGATAGATGATTAAAATCTGTGGACATACTATACAAAATGGTTACATGTGGACATGCTACAAGAGATGGTGAGAGACTGTAGACACGTAGGAGAGGAAAAAGGAAAGTAGACATGATGCAGAAGATGATTGGAGACAATGGACATGCTACAGGTAATAATTTGAGATTGTGGCCAATTAGACTATGTGAACATGCTATAGGGCAGTGGTCCCCACCTTTTCGGACCACTAAACTTCAGCAAATGCGCAGGGAACTGTGTGTCACTCAAAGGGGAAGAAACTTACCCCCAGAGTGACGTCATGATGCCAGAACCTTCCTGGTTAGGATCTGTGAAAGGCGGGTTGTATCAAGAGACACGCGTCTCTGGCCAGGGCGCCCCCCTCCGACGGAGGACTGCTGGTCTCTATGCTCTCGCGGCCTAGCTGTCAAACAGACGGGGGTTGGGGATATTTCGAGACAGCAAAATATAGACATGCAAGAGATTACTAGACACTATAGACATGCTGCAGGAGATGGTTAGAAACTGTACACATATGGAAGATGATCAAATACTGTAGGCATGGTCCAAGAGATGGGTAAACAATGTGGGCATGCTGTAGGAGATGGTTAAAGCACAGAGAATATGTTACAGGAAATGGTTAGACACCACGGACCTGTGGCAGGAGATTGTTAAACACTGTGGACATGCTGCAGGTAATAATTAGATATTGTGAACATGATGCAAGAGATGATTAGACTTTGTGGACATGCTATAGGAGATAGTCAGAGACTGTATACATGCAGGAGGTTACTGGACACTAGAAGATGATTAGAAACTGTGCACATAGGGAAGAATATTAAATACTGTTGACATGGTGTAAGAGATGGTAAAAGCACTGTGAACATGGTGCAGGACATTGTCTAAGACTGGAAACATGCTGCTAGAAAAATTGAAGGTAGGTGACCCATTGCAAGGTACAGTTAGAGAATAAGGGCATGTTAAACTAGCCCTCCTTGCTCCACTACCACTGATCTTTTTGATATTTCTACCACTCCATTGTAAAAGGAAAAAATAAATTATAAGAGCACCAGGTTACCCATATCTCTTGGATACTCCAACGGAAAGCTCTCCCGGCCATAATCCCGCCACTCTTGTTCTGTCCATCTTGGGGTTTGGGGTGTTTCTATTAACCTTTGTAAATCCCAGAGCCTTCTTTTACATTCTAGTTGTACAAAATAGGAATAAAAATCAACAGATAGGTGGAAAACCCTTCATTATGGCCACAGCAGGTGTGCAGACCCAGGTACTCAATGCAAACCAACTTGTTTGGTGCCCACAAGAAGTAAAACCCTACAACATCTTCCTAACACTGCAGTATCTGATGGTGGACTGATGCTTTAATTTATATGAACATTAAAATCAGAGGTACCATCCGGTCAACTATACTGAAATTATGGACTATTAGTTTTTGTATTTAGAAATTCTTTGACATTGTATGTATAACAAGAAGGGAGCAAGTTCTCTGGTAACAGCCCAACACAGTTCTTAAAAAAAACTCCCCATCATTATTCCTTGGGCAGAGCAGCCAAACTTTTCCTCTGTGGTTTCCAGCATGAAAGAGGTTACAGCTGGAAGGGGCCGTGCAGCTGTGATTCACAAAGGCAGCCACTTCTCCATATTCCAGCTGATTCTTTGTCCCAAAGCTCCAGATTCAAGAGGACGAGAGTACGAAGAAAGAACATTCCTATACAGGTAAGAGCAAATCCCTTCATTTCACAGCAGGAACAATGCACATCTGTGATAATTCTATAGCTGCTTCGCTTGGTTTAGCTGTAATTTTCTCCAGAGTATTTTTTTTCCTAGAAAAAAGGAATTTCAACAATTTAAAAGTGACCAATCTGACACTTCGTAATTTGTATTTCAGGCTATATAAACAAAGCTGCAAAGGACAAAAATAAATAAAACTCTTAACAGGATTTAGGCAAAACTAACAAAAGAATGGAAGGGATGGGACACCTGCCCGGGCTATATTTGCTGTCTGTGTCCCTGTTGGTGGAAGTTAAGTCTCTGTTTGCCCCGGAGACCTCTGTCATTGGGAAAGTAGATAGAAATCCAATCTTCTATGTTGGCAGAGCAACCACCGAATGTCGACACCTGTGTTTGGTTACCATCACTTTGGTGATATTTTCTCTTCCTTTCTGTTGCATCTGCAGACAGACAGTATTATAACTTGCCTGGGGTATTACCTTGTCTGTAATTTATACAAATCAAAATCAAAAAGTTTTGGCTATACATATATAATACATATAAATTTCAAGTTAACCTGCAAGGATAGGAATACGAGACCCCTATTAAAGATTTTTTAAGGTGAAAGATCCAAATGCTGCTATGTTGCCTTGCCAGTGGAGTTAGGCATGCAACCATTGAAATGTCATACATCCACAGTCCAATTTTTGAAGTTTTTTCTTGGTCAATGACTCACCAGGTAGTGAAGCAATTATCATGGAGAACAGCATAGGAAGCTCCAGTATTTCCAACCTCAAAGGTTACCTTGATTTGAAGCTCTTGGGTCAACCATCAAATATCTTGCAATTAGCTCTGGCATAGCTATAAAACACCCTTACAGAGGAATAATACTCATTTATTTCTGTTGGGTGCAAGATAGCATCATGATCAAAAAAAGGTATGTTGTATCGCTGTTGGGAATGATGGGAGATTATAAGCTGCTCTTCTTGAGCTGTTTGACCAACACAAAAAAAGCAATATTTTTCAGGATGAGAAATTGATGGTTGTTCTCCAATTTGAGAAATCTATCCTGGTATTGTCAAGAGATTTAAAGCCCAAAGCATTTCCCCCCCCACCCCCCTGCAACATTCTCTTCTTCAGATGACTGGTCTTGTATCCAGTCCCCCTTCCTCTACCTCTGTCGTTACCTTTAGGAAACCTGTATTGGTCTATTTAATAGGTCATAGCCAAAAGAACCAAAACCAAAATGAAATATTTTCAGTGAGGACACAAAATTAGGCTGAAGTTGGGCTTCAAGGCTGAAGTCCAAGGTAAGCAAATATTGTCTACACACTGGTGCCATGTGTATTCTAGAATCTTGGTGACCTTTGTTTATTTTTCCAGATCTGTACAGTAATCCAGTGTGAAAATTTTCCAAGAGTTTCTCTAATAAGATATGTCACTGGAACATTCTCTTCTCGTGCAGATGACTGGTCTAACATTCGACCCCCCACCCTGCCCCCGTAATTTTCTACAGGCAAGTCAAATATACATTGGGGAAGGCATGTATCCCAAAGAAACCACCTTTCAAACACTACCTCCTACTTTGCCGCACTGCACAATTGTTGTGCTTTACTGCTTCTCCTAATAATTCAAGTCATTGAGTCAGCTGACCCATTGGAAATAATGTGCTCTTGGTGTAACTGATATCTTTCAGGAAAACCAAATAGATAGCATGGAAGAGATTATGGCTTGAAACCCAACATGGTAACGGGTGGGTGCGGTGTATTGGTTTAAATGTTTGATGACACCAGTTCAGTTACCCATATTAAGTTTAGTAACAGAGCCGTTTAACAATATATGCATAGTATATCATGGTAGGTTTCCTGATAGTTACAGGAGTGGACCATACCTTGAAAATAGTATAGACACATGAAGCTTCCATTGGAAGCCTATATGACAAGATGGCAACAACCCTGTAAGCAAAAGTGCCCAAAGGATAACAAAATTAAAAAAATGTGTTAAAACTTCCATAATATATTAGTGATTGGATATATAGGATAATGGGGAGATTATCACATCACATATTAATATTATTATTAATATTATTATGATTTTTATTATTAATAATAATAATAATATTAATAATAATTCTAGGTTGCTGGAACTGATCTATAATCCAGAATAAAACAAAATATGTCATAACAATATTGTATGAATAAAGTCTGAAAACACTGTTAGGGATCCTTAGACTTAGGATAGGACCCAGTTGCCAAAGAGATTACTATTTGATGTTGGGCAACAAGGTTTAGGGCAAACCAAATTGCCCAGGAGCCCTATCTTCGCCAAGGCACTAATAAATAGAATGACAGGAGTGAAGGGAGCTGGAATATTGTGCATTTGGGGCCTGACACTTCATATTTGCCCTGGTCTCCTTTTCGGTCTAAAGCCGTCTTGGATTAGGGAAGATGCAAGGGCTGTTTAATGGGCACTTAGGGTATCCAGATTGTTGTTTTTGGAAAACTTCAGGTGGTTAGATTTTAACCTTACTTTGTCTGTAAAGGTTCTCATTATCCACCCAACCTGTGTACTCATCTTGCTTCAAAGAGTTGTAGCTTTTTAAAAACTCATGAACCAAAAATGTGGAAGTTCTGCACCAAAAATCCCTTAGAAGTCAAAAGAGACCAAACCAGGCCTAAAAGTGTGTATTACAAAGCAGGAAATTATACGATGTTGCATAATAGTTTGAAAAGCTCCTGGAAGTCACTTCTGATGAGATGATAGGGCAAAAACATCCTGAGCCACTTCCTTTAATCATTCCACTAGGGATACAGAGATAGAGGAGTGGGATGTTGTTGCATTGGCAGTCAAGCTAAGGGTGCTCAGGAATCGGCACATATAAGGCACAGACATTTGGATATTCCCATTATCCTTCAGCACCTTTCTTCCAGCCTTTTGGGAATCTGAACTGCCAAAAACATTACTGAAATTAGGAATAAGGATATTTATGTTACAATTTAAGGACTGACTCAAATTGTGATTCTTGTGTCTAAAGTGCAAGTATTAACCTACAAAACTTTATGTCACTCACCACAGATTTTACATTTACCAAGAAATTATGATGTTTAATTCGTTTTCCAAGAGTTACAAAGAGGAAAAAGAATCTGTTAATCTGTTAAAATGCATTTTACATTTTTAAAACCTGTAAAATACATTTACAATGATGATGCATTGTTAGCTGTCTTTGCAGAATGGAGAGGGGGTAACTGGGATCCGTTAACTCTCTCCTACTGCTTGACACATAATTAATTCTCTTTTCTCTTACTACCAAGGATCAGGAAAATAACACCAATTTATCAAGGAAGTAATTTTCTTCAATTCCCTGTAGATTGTGTACTATTTAAGCACAATGGCCCTGATTTAATAAAGTTCTCCAAGGCTGGAGAGAATACACTTTCATCAGTGAAGCTGGGTGATCTATCAAACCTGGAATGGATCTGGTCCAGGATTGAAAACATTTGCTAACACATAGCTTGACTTTTAGGAATTCCATTACAGGTTTGCTGGATTACCCAGCTTCACTGGTGAAAGTGTATTCTCTCCAGCCTTGGAGAACTTTAAGAAATCAGGGCCAATGAGTTTGCAATGTATGGAGCATCCCGAGCTTACTAGTACCTAAAGATGGGTTCCTTTACTTGCCATATTTTAATACAACCATTATGTAAAAAACCCCATCCCCATGTGGAATCTATGTACTTGGCTCTTATAAAGGAAGAATGACCTGTAAAAGCTTTAGCTGAGTCCTACAATGATTGGGTTCAGTTGGATATGAAGTCACGCTGTAATAATGAATTATATGTGAAATTGAATTTGCCATTGTGAGTACCTCTCTTTATATTTAATTATTAATTGTTCCATATACAACACACATATATGAACAAATGTATATGAATAAATATTTGTCATTAAATATTTGTCTTTCAGGACTGCTTAACATGGAAACCTCAACTGTACAATCATTCTCTCCTGACCCTCTGGCCTTACAGGCTGAGGAAGAAGACGAATTAACAGTGGAGGATATACCCTTAGAACTTGAGAAAACACTTCGTTATTTGTCCATCATCATATACAGCATAGCTTTTCTCCTGGGAACCACTGGAAATGGTTTGGTTATATGGATTGCCGGTTTTAAGATGAAACGAACAGTTAATACGGTTTGGTTTTTGAATCTTGCAATTGCTGACTTCATTTTTACATTCTTTTTACCATTGAGCATCACCTATACTGCTCTTGGTTTCAACTGGCCATTTGGAACTCTACTGTGCAAGCTCAACAGCACCATCGCTTTCCTAAATTTGTTTGCAAGTGTCTTCCTGCTTACTGTTATCAGTGCTGACCGCTGTGTTTCTGTAGTCAGACCTGTGTGGGCCCAAAACCACAGAACTCCAAGGCTAGCTTCCGCCATTGCCCTTTCCATTTGGTTGGCAGCATTTATCCTTTGTTCTCCTTACTTGGCCTTTCGGGATACCATACGAGACAATGAAAACAATGTCACCCACTGCTACAATAACTACGCCTTCTCAAATGACTTTGATGACTTAGAGGTGGTAGCTTTGAGATCCATGAGACATCAAGTAATGATATCTGTTCGATTTCTTTTTGGGTTTTTGCTCCCTTTTGGACTTATTTTAGTTTTTTATTCTTTGATGGCTTTGAAATTGAGAAGAAGCCATCTTTCTTGGTCCAGTCGGCCATTCAAGGTCATGGCATTTGTTGTGGCTGCTTTCTTCCTCTGTTGGTTCCCATATCACATCCTTTCTGTACTGGAAGTTGTTATGCACCACTGGGACAATAAGGAACTAAAGTCAGCTGTTCTTATTGGAAGTCCATTGGCAACCAGTTTGGCTTTCTTTAACAGCTGCCTTAACCCCTTCCTTTATGTCTTCCTTGGCAGGGACTTTAAAGAATCCTTAAGAAGGTCCATTCTTTCAGCTTTTGAAACTGCATTTAGTGAAGAGCAAGGGAAAAACACCTACAGTCTAGGAAGTCCCCGATCTGTTTCTGACCAAGAGTCACAATTTACCTGACTCAGCATGGAAAATTGTGTAGATCTTATATGATTTCCATGCATGCTGAAGACCCACTTCAGATACAAGATCTTTACCAAATAAAGCTACAAAACTTGATTTCTTAATTTCAAGAGCGATAGGAAGTTGAAAGTATTATTTTATACTACATAAGCTGTATACAATTACTTTTGATAAGTTGGATTCAAGAAACTTTTGATTTGGAAATTTGGTCTTCTCATTCTTCTCACTGATGTATACAGGCAAAGTTGGGAAGCTCTATCCTTCCCTGTAAATTCTCATCACCACCTTTCTACTAATGTCTTGTGTGTGTTCATGGCAATTCAATACTCAATTTTGTCTGGTGACTCATGGCAAGCCATCCCACTTGCCTCAGCAAATCCTTCTCAAATGACTTTGAAGAACTTGGTATGGTACCACTGAGGTCTATGGGACACCAAGTAATAGTTTCATTACAACTTTTTTGAGATCCATGAGACCTCTGTAAAGGAAACAGTTACTGAATTCCAGCTCCAATTGGTCTTCGCCTTTCACTTAAATATTTAAATTCCAGTATGTATGTTAAATTACAATGGCAATTGTGTTAAACAACAAGCAATGATGAATGAACTAGTCATAGCTAGCTTGTGTTGTATTTTTATTACAAAGTTAAGCCTCCATCTGTTGAACCATCCTGCACAATTTCAGAAGAAAATTCATTTTTTTGCTATATATTCCTTCTTATGAGGAAGAAAGAGGCCATGCAAAAATTATAAGTTGGGGATCTCTTGTGTGCCTCATAAACTTTCCTCTTACTTTTATAGGAAAACTATAATGATTTTGGATAATTTGATCAAATATTTTGCAGCAGTATAAGTATTTTAAAAGAAGTCCTCATTCTTCTCCGTAGCTTTAGGTATTGTGGAGAAATATTTTTTTTTTAAATTCAATGAGAAGCCTAGATTTCAATTGTAGGAGGATCCGTGTAAATATTTAAAGTCATGTGACTGGCTATGACTTGATCATGTAATTATGTAAAGTATCTTTTGTTAACGTACATTAAGGACAATGCTTTTAAAGAGAAACTATTGACTTTTTATAGTTTCCGCATTTATATTTTATGTAGCCATATATTTGAATGTAATATTATGTAATTATACGTGCTATTATCAATTAATATTAACATTTTAAACAAATTCTTTCTTGGTATTTGTTGTATATATGTGTTTTGTGTATACATTTGCAGGCTCTGCTTCCTAACTAGAAATACTGCATGATGAATTTGCTTTACTGCTTCTCTTCGTAGATCAAATCTAGGCTGTCTGGAAAGAAGGGGGTTTGTTCAGATGGATGTTGAGTGTCAATATCAAAGTTTCTTCCATGGTCCAAATACAGTTCTACAACACGAGTCACAGGAATACACTGTTGGGACCCAATTTTTGAATAATGCAAAAATGCAACCTGTAAGAACCTATCCGTAACAAAAATATAAATCACATGGGCTCAGTCTGATTATCTTTTTCTCCATTTTAGTTGTTAGTGTATTTTATCATTTTGAGTTGGTTATGATGGGTCACTTGCTCTTAAATGATCTTTTGTGCATGGTTGGTCACCAGTTAATGGCCTTGTGTTTCATATCTTCTATAACAACAGTTTGTTACACACTTTACATTAAGACCCAGCACCATCTACTGGTGTGACCAGTAATAGTCTTTGCCCCTTACTTATAATGGAGGACAACTGGGGTTATGTCAGTGCCTGCAACTAGTACACTGCTTCTTATGCTTTAAGCTGCATGGAAATGATAGCATGAGAGGTGGAACCTACTGGAAAAAAATTGCAAATATAAATTTACATATCTGTAATGTTTGTTTTTGTTTGCTTGCAGTATACTAAAAAAAAAAAACCCTAAAATTCTCAAGACAAACAAATATTTTTTTCCACAGATGAATGTGCAGGCACCATATGACTTTTGGACTTGGCGTGGAAAGGAAATGACCGTGGCTGAGTAATAACTCTGTTGGCAAGAATGAAATCATGCTAAAAGCCAACTAAATATAAATATCATATTTAATAAACTGTACCACGGAACAAAACATTTGAAACAAAATCCTAAATTTTAGCTTCTGTGCTCTATACTTCGTTATGACCAGAACATTTTTTACATTTTGGTCAGTACAAATGACATCAAAATAATTTATATATTCTTTATAAGATAGGAAAAGACAGAGTAACTCACACACATGTTTTTATTATTCCAATATCTAAATCTAAATCTAGAAATATAAAAACATTTATCTATAAAAACATTGAAATAAAATGTGTCACTTTAGGTAAGAGGAAGTTCTATTCTGTGGTTTGTTTAGTTTAAGATACATATGTTTTATTTACAAAGTAGGGTGAAATTATTGACAAGTAAAAATGTCTTTTTAAATGTCTATTTTTTAGGTATTATCATGCAGCAAAAATAAAAGCAAAAAAATAAACGAACAATGATAAGGAATATGAGGAACACATTGGACTGATAAGCTTCATTACCAAAAAAAAAGTTTTATTTCCACTTTTATGAATGCTTAAACTGAGGTTATGTACAGATCTAGACACATGTATGAAAATTTAATTTAATATGTTTGTTCTAACATATTTGGAAATTAAATAAATAAATGCTGTTATCTGGCTTTATTCACATGGAACGTGCTGTGTGAATACCTATAGCAGAGAAAGGGGCCTGGCTTGTATAAATGTGGCAGGTATATACCTAGGCATACTTTGTTATTTTACCTTGATAAGAGCTTATGTGAAAAAAGTTGATCCCACCCTTTGTTGTTTCATCAATTTATAACTTTAAAGGTTTTGTTTTAGGGTTGTATGTAAAGACAAGTGCCAAGTGATATCCTGCATTCAAACTTACATAACCAAGGCTGGGTACACATGTGCAATAGTTCTCGTCCGATTATTGTCTCGCTGAGACGCTGAACACTCATCTTGCGTGTATACAGTGATCATCGTCCATCGTAAAAACAGCCTTCCTGGTGGATCTACGGATGGTGGAAGATAAACCATCATAATGCAAGTGAAGTGGAGAGAGTGCAGCGGTGTGCCGCTCCGTCGTTCTCCTCCTTGCGACTCCATAGAGCAGAACGATGCTGTATGTAGAGCACTCATTCATGCATAGTGCAGTTGTTAGTCATTGGAAAGGATTGTGAAAGATCCTTTCCAATGACAATGATTGCACGTGTGTATGTGTGTGTGCCCAAAAGCCTTGTTATATAGCGCTGAAGCCCCAGAGTAACCATTTTCTACCATGTTGTGTGGAACCCTAAGGAACCTCCAGAGGGATGTCCCTCAACCTGGGTTCCTCCAAAAGTTGCTAGGGGTTTCTTAAGCAATGAGCAATTTTTGTCCCTCAAGTCAGTTTAACTGACACCGATGATCTTTTTGTCCACAGGTCAGCAATGTAGGTGGTGTTCTTACCATTGACCACCACACTAGTTTACTGTGATCTGTGGATATAGTAATTATAGCAGGGGTTCCCCAAAGACCTAAAAATTATTTCTATAGTTCTTCAAATTAACAAGGCCAAGAAACACTGATTTAGAGGTTGCTCAAACTGATTGACTTCTTATTTGATGATGTCTACATATATCTTGGACCAGCATCACTTGGTAAACTCAGCTGTATGATACAAAAATCATGTTTTAAGGTATCTATAATGTTGGTTTTCTAGTCACCACTGTAGAGATGGACACCAATTTAAGATGCTTTTTTTCCATTTGCCTTCCCCCAAAAATGGTTTTAGTAAGAGTTTCCTGTGACCTGAAAATAATATCAAGGGTTCCTCAGGGGTGGAAATGCTGAGAAGGATTGCCTTGGAGGTAAGCCACCCTACAATGTTTTCTGATAATATAGGCAGTCAGTTCTAAAGCATTGCAGTTCTGGGGTTCAAGAAGCAGTTTGCCTAAAAGTTTCCAACTCTATGGAGTTTGACTATGTTTTCTTGTAGTTTTGTGAACTTCTGGTTTCACAATTAAAATTCTCCTATTTGATCATAGCATTTCCACCATAGAACCTAGATTATATCCAGAGCAGCCTATGTGGCCATGTGGGGTGATATACAGATGAAATAATCCTGTTTGTGCTGGCCTCTATGCAACATTTATTGTTATGTTGTGTTCAGCAGTTTCTAAACAAAATTGCAAAAAGCAGGATTTCAGCTTCAACAGGAAATGTTTCAGCTACCTAATGTTACTTAAGCGGATGTGAAATTTGTCATTTCATCATGATGTCTACTTGCTTGAAATGTTTCTTGGTTTATTGTAGGGTACGCACAAAAAATGATATGTAATGCCTCCAATTGCTAAAGTTTTGGTCAATGAAGATATTCACCACAGCTAAAACTACAACCAGGCTCATGTTTTTGTAAGCTTTATAAAGATTCACTTGAAGGATATGCATAATTTGATTTCAAAATGTGCCAGTCAACAAGCCAACAGACCATAAACAGGAAGAAGGAATCTGTTCTAACTGCAGTTTATATGCTCTAATACAATTTGTATGAGGGGACAATGGGCCTGATTTATTAAAGATTACCTAGACTGGAGAAAATAGATTATCATACATGAAAGTAGGTAATTCAGAAAATCTGGAATAGTTTTCATTAAAATATTTTGCTTTAGCTGGCAAATGTTTTCACTCCTGGACATGATCCATTCCAGGTTTGCTGAATCATCCAGGTTCTCCCACGATCAATCTTCTCCAGTCTAGTAGAACATTATTAAATCAGGCTCAATGCATCTTAAAGACCAATAAAGACTTCTTTAGGTGGCCCCTTTTTACCACATAAAAGTTAGACACAAGCATTTGTCTATTGTTTTGCTCTGAATAAACCTGCCTTCCTTATAAGGGGGTACAGGGGGCTGTACAAATTTTCCCATTGTGGGGAGACCTTCTGTACCCTGTGCTAATGATAACTTTGGCTCCTTTTGTGTGGATAAAAATTGTTCTCCACTGTTACTGGAGGTTTTTTTATATTTCAGATAGGGATGAGTAAGCAAGTTTTTAAAACTCGATCTCGCTGCGAATCCAGCCTTTCTAGCTTACTGAAACTGTTACCAGTGTAAATTCGGCAATCGAATAAAAAAAAAAAAAAGATTGCGGGCTGCGCTGATCAATGAATGCAGGGCTGGCTGAATTAATTGATCAGCTCAATGTACTATCCCTGGCACTAGAGGTTAAATTGGTTACAAGTTTCCCCATTCAAAATCTATAGTGCGCTTTGTATGGCTGAGGAAAGCTTTCCTCAGCCAATCAGGAGGCACTAGAGGTTTTGAGGCAAACAGAATGATTGCAGCTCTGAGAATCCACTGCTATCCCAGAGCACTAGAGGTTCATTAACCTCTAATGCCTGGGGATTGCAGAGGAACTGCAGAAGAACTCTCAATGGAGCCGTGGGCGCATTCATTGAGAACAGTGTGCGATCCTGGTCACTAGAGGTTTAATTAACCTCTAGTGCCCCGGGGATGGCAAACAGGAGGATTTCCAGGGAATCCTGTGAATCCCCTGTGAATCCTCCTTTTATAATTTCCTCTTATAATTCCTCTACTGATAATCTTGTGAAATCGGTTCGCCATAGCCAGAGGCATTCTCGCTCATGCCTAGTTTCAGAGTATATTTGAGAATTGTTGCCTATTTGGCTCAACAGCATTTGTCAGGTCAGGTTTTAACCTAGCTCACAATCGGCATTCCAAATTATCTCACAGTTGTCTTAGGCTGAGGTTACAGTTCTGTGCAGGCCACTTAGATTTCTTTAAACCAAACTCATCGAACCATGTCTTTACGTAGGTGGCTTTTTACACAATGCTGGACCTTCCTTAAGTTGTTTCCACAAGTTTGGAGGTGTACAACTGTCTAAAACAACCAAGGTTCCTATAGTTTGTGACTCTCAAGTCAGTTAAGCCAACACCAATGATGGTTTTGGCTATGTGTAAGGGTGACATTCTTCTCAATGACCAGCAATGTAAGCAACGTTTTCCCTGCTGACCACCAAGCTAATGTAATGTGAGCTTTGGGTATGGTAATTAAAGCATAGGGTCCCGGAAGAACTTGTTCAGTTATTTCAAGCGCTCTCCCATGTTAGAAAGGTTTAGAAGCACTAGTCTGAAATATCTTTGTATGCTGTAGATTTACCAGGACCCTTCAATGAAAACACCAAAACTCAATTTAGATGTTTTCAACATATGTTTGAGGGTATAATGTAAGTGTGTTGGTCAGGTATCCACACATTCTCACCCATTTAGTGAATCTCATTGTCATTGTTGTTGGAATGACAGCTAATTATCTGGTAAAAATTGTCTTTAGGCAATATTTTAGTTGGGCGTTCCACATCTTGTGGTTTATCCGTAACATTTGAGATGTCTTATGACATAGGTAACTTTTTTGTTCGTTGTTTACTGTATTGAGGAAATTCATCAGGATCTTAAGCAATGCACAAGCCTCCGCCTTGAATAAAACCCCTTCCCTAAAGACAAAGTTACCTCCATCTCAAACATAAGAGTGCATACATACCTTGTTGTAAACCACAATAAAACAGCTGATTCCACTTGCCCCCTCCGTTGATTAAATAGGTGGATATAGGCAACTACTTTTTTTTACAAATGTGTAAAAACATTTAAATATGATCCACACCAAAGTATTCAACTGAAAAAAAAACTAACCAACTTGATTTTTATCAGCTACCATATACAGTATGTATTACTAGTGTTGGTGTTCGAATTCAGGTTGTCCTTATATTTGACCCGATTATGGCTGTTCAAATTCGGATAGACCCAACTTGAAAAACACGGGATTCGGGATGCGCAAATTTGTGTGTAAAAAAAAGTGTTAAAAAAAGAGACTTTAATGTTAAAGTAATTTATTGAATGTGTGTCATTTGCGTAATTAACGTTTATTTTTTACAGGTTATCCCACAATGACAGAATGATTCCCACAGCTGCACATTCATCACCTCTAGTGCTCTGGGATTGACTGAGGAAAGGTAAACCCTGATGATAGCTCAAGGGTAATCAGGATTTTCCTTTCCCCAGTCAATCACAGAGCGCTAGAGGTGAATGAATGGGGAGACTTGTCCCCATTTAACCTCTAGTGCCAGGGATCTTCTCAATGAATGTGGTCGTGGCCGCATCTATTGAGAACAATGTGCGATCCCAAGCACTAGAGGTTAATTACCTCTGGTGCCCCAGGGATCGCAAACAGGAGGACTCTCAGGGTATTATTTTCTTCGATCTTCCGATGGTTTCGTCAAATCGCTTCGTCAAAATTTTGCAGAACCATCTGAAGGTTGAGAAAATTTTCATGAGAATGTTAGTGGCATTCTTGCTCATCCTTATTCCTGGATAGAGTTTCTCTGTCAGCTCTGCTCCCCTGATTGCTCTTGCAGTTCTACACAGTCTCGAAAAAAATGTTTCCATTGACTTTAATGGTGTTGGATTTCGATGTTCGATCACCCGAACAATATCCACCTATTCGACAGAATAGCTGTCAAAACAAATAGTGAGATAGTCGACCAACACTATGTATTACTAAAAAAGAAAAGGCCTGACTTGAAGGCAATGTATAGTGATTTTACACATTTAAGGATGCTTACATGAATGTGATTGGCCCAAACAAGACTTTGGGCCAAAAAGCATAACTAGATAAAAATTTACCAAAAAATGTTAAAAATTTGCTGAAATATTCACCTTCAATCCAGAAATGTTTCCCACAGTACTTCTTTTTTGCCACTGGATGTCCTCTGCAAAATAACCAGAATTATTTAAACTTACGCCCTATGAGCTCAGGATGTCACCAATCAAACTGGTCCATGAAGGAGAAGCAACACAGTCATTTACTCATCTCTAGTACTGTAGGCTTTTTTAGGCTCCTTTTTCATTCTTCTTCAGGAATGCTGTACAGTGGCTGCAAGTGGCTGATATTGCTTTAGTGCTGCATTAAATAGAAAAGAAGTGGAGGAGATGAGAAGTTGAGACAGACCAGACAAATGGGCAGACAAATGGGACACTAATAATACTAGCAGTGCAATACTGAACATTACATTGTGAAAAGTATTTGTGATCATAGAAGTGAATGTCCTATCTTGACCTGGTAGGAAATCTTCTTGAAGCCCTCTCAAAGCTTTTGTTTGTCCAAAATATCTATTTTTTATAAAGTCATATAATAATAAATTTATACATATATATATATATATATATATGTATATATATATATATATATTTATTTTTTAAACATTAGTTATTTACTTACTTCAAAGGGATACAGAAAAAAAAATAAGGATAGGAAAGCAATAGTGCAATAGCTATAACACCCCATAAATAACAATCAAAAATGTGCAAACTTTGCAACTGCTTGTACAATAAGTCATTCAATTACGGTAAATGCCAATAACCAAACTTAGAACTGACTTGTAATTTTTTAGATTGGACACATGTGTAGAACAAAAGGGTATGGGGGGTGGGATATGTCTTACCAGAAGAGAACTGCGGGGTTAAGGGAACCTTGCAAATGTGAGTGTAGGGAAACTTGTCTGGATGGAGGATGGAGACAAGCAAACACTGACTCATTTCAGATGCTAGTTTCAGGTAAAGTAGTCATGATATTCATTGCTTGTCGTTAATTGAGACCAATAGAACAATGTGTTGGCCACTTTTCTACTGGTTCACCGAATGGAGGTGGTAAGGTCTTCTATACAGTAGATTTCGTTAACTCTGTGTATCCATAAACAGATCCTGGGTGGCTTTCGCCAGCATGTGGCTATGCATGAGCTACAGTCTTATTAAAGAAGATTTGTGGGGGGAACAAATTGTTTTGCAGGAGGAAGAATGCCGGGTTGTCTGATATAAACTGGTCTGACAGCTGTTGGACTATAGATCGGACTGTTGCCCAAAAATTTCTCAGGAGGGGACAGCCCAAGAAATAATGGAGGAGAGAGCCTTTTTCTGTCTGGCACCGACAGCAGCGATCTGATATGTTAGGAAGGATGTGGTGGAGTTTCTCTGGGGTGCGGTACCATCGTAAAACTAGCTTATAGAAATATATTTTATAAAGTTTGTCTTAAATGAAATCAATTTCCTATGTATGTTGTTTTTCTAGAGTCTTCTGTCTAGTTGTGCAGCATTACATTACCATGACCTTGAATGGTCATTCCAGAGAATGTCTTCGTATGTCCATTGGCTGGGCAAGTCCTTTTTTGACAGTAAAGCCATAGATTATTATCCCCAGTAAGCTGGGAGTAAATGATATTCATTCAATGAAAAGGGAAGGATGTGCAGGAGTACCCCATGGTGTCATCATCATAGGAAACAGTGTGGCCAATAGCTGTCAGCCATTTAGTAATCGAGCTGGGTGAATCACTAAATGATGTTGGTTGACTGTTGTATAGACCCTGGATTTCGCCCATGACCATCACACACGTTGGTCTTGGTCAATGAAAACTTTAAATGGTATTGGTTAAAACTTGAAAGGTGGACAATCACTTCTACATAAAATTCTGCACACAACTGGTCCAATAAGAACATTTTATAGTTTTTATGTCCTTACAGGCAATGAAGACCAACTGCCCATTCTCCATTCCAAAGATCAATGCAGGTATATGCAATGTAGACGAGGCTTCTCTATATCAACGTAGAAAATCTTTCAAAGAAGAACTTCCCGATATTGTAAGTGATGTCACTCCTTCAGTATCTATAAATATGCCTGAACAACAGAAGCAGAAGGACATTCGCAGAAATATCAGCTGGGAGAAACACCAGGACTTCCAAATTCAAGTAAGTAACTGATATATAACACAAAGATGTTTGCTAAGAGATACTTAAGTAGTTATAATTAATGAATAAGTAATTAATAAGTGACAAATCAAGCAAAGCAGCATATAGGTAATTTGTGAAAAGGAGCACAACATCGCAGCCCATGTGACTTAAATAAGACCCAAGGCAGGGGATCTGGTAGGAGTAAAGTTTGTAGTGCGTAATCTTAGCTTTTTAAAGACTTTTTGTGAATTTTTTTTTAAAGTTTTGTAATTTGTTGAGTATTTCTTGCTGTCTGTGTCGATATTTACCTTCTTTCTTTGTTCTGGTGACCATGTCATTGGTTGGACAAACAATTATTGTTTTTTTTTTCACATTTTACTATTGTAAAACGAACTAAGATAAAAAGGGCATTTTCACAGACACAATGATTTTTAATGATCACCAATTGGAATGGTGCATTGTTCACAATGTAAAAGGTGTCGTTTCTAGTGACTACAAGTGTATAGGAGGTAAGTGAAGTTTTTCACTTAGCTTTTCACCAAAATAAATAATTAATTTTGACTACGTTACATTGTAATTAGGATCTTTCCACTGGCCATCATTTTAATGCCACCATTTCAAAGGGAACCTTAGCACTGTCCATCATTTTAAAGGGGACCTTTCCACTGGCCATCATTTTATTATGATCTTTCCAGTAGCGACCAGTCTATCTTCACTGTTTACTAGAATACAAGGAGCATTTCCATGAACCATCAATGTTAATTGCATATTTCCACTAGCCTTAAATGTAAAGGACACATTATTATTTACCATCAGATAGTCAAATGGGACATTGGCACTGCCAACCAATATAAAAGGGGTGAATACAGGTGGAATGGGTAACCAATAATGCATGTAAACCATGGTGCAAAAAAGGAACATAATAACCAGCCAAACTGCATATTAAAAGTGGTGCAGAAATGAAGAAGAAGGTAACTATGAGGAAGTTAGATCTCTGCTGAGGATATTTGCACTTTTACAGATGATGTACAGATGATGTACATACAGATGATACACCCTTTACAGATGATGGAGATTTGTCCAATCTGTAGAGAATCATAAAACACACACGTCTTTTTTATTAATAAAAAAGGAAGCTTATACAAAAATAGGAAGTTCTAACTAGATCAGCTCTTTACCAATGGAAATAATTAGCAAAAATAAATGAATTTTATCCACTGAACTATTTGATGGCCACTAAAAATGATTCCAGGACACATATGTTGATTTACTGCAGGAATTACAAATCTTTATGCAATAAATTGGGGTTTTTTTAAAAATCCAAATATATGAAAGGTAAATTGCTATTACTTTATGTCATGTGCACAAAGGATAATGAATAGGATAATATGATATATAATATGAAAAGGATAATCTATTGAACTCTTGTTCAAAGTTTACAATGGTGACTTTTCTGAACTAAAATCACAAGCTGAACTTCATCAGCAAGTCCTTCTCTCAAATTTCTTTTCCATAAAAAGAGGTATTTTACCTCTCTGCTCTCTGTGGTCTATAGAGGACTTATTGGGGCTAAGTGGTTAAAAATACTTAAAACTGAACTCTGAGAAGTTTATAAAACCAGAAATTGCTTTTTTACCACTACCTGCATGTTTATTGGTAATACATATTTATCATAGAGATATAAATAGGATACTCTCCTTGTTCCATGCTACTTCAGGTTTCCTTTCTCCTTGTTTGTATATTCCTGACTCATGTGGTCACCCACATACAATGTGGGATTCATAGTCTATCATTGTATGTGAGCAGCCCATATTCTAGGACTGGTGTGGAGAAGAGCACCAGCCGCTTGGAGAGTAAGGAAAGAGGTAAGTGATTGAGATATCGTTTTATTTTTTTAATTCAAATTATATGTGCATGGAGCCTTTATGTAAGGGGTGTCAAACTCAAATACACAATGGGCTAAAATTAAAAACTTAGATAAACTTGCAGGCCTTGAAATTGATAGAAAAAATTGAGGAAGTTTTTCCTTCCCATTAGAAGTAATACCTTGAGGCAATCACGACCGGCATCACTTGGATAACAGCAGGCTACACACAGCCTGGGACTCCGCTATATGACACAAGGCCATGGGTCACTAAAAAGCTCCTGTAACTCCAAAAGGCTCCTGACACCTTTCACGTATAGCTAAGGGGGAGTGCTGGAAATGCCAGATGCGGCCAATGCAAAGCTAAATCTTATGAGTTGAGTGGCCCTCCACGGGAACTCCCTCTTAATTGAAATAGCGCTGCTACTACAATTCCAGGCATAACTTGCATCTATAAAACAGTCCAATGCGGGGCCTTACATAGGCAGAGCCTGCTGGTCTATAGACGCAAATGATGCTGGAATTGTAGTAGCGGCACTATTTCAATGCAGCTGCGGGACAGCTGCAGTTCATATTTAGAATTCTTTTGGGGGCCAAAAGAAAGGACGTTGAGGGCCAGATTTGGCTCCGGCCAAAGTTTGACACTCCTACCTTATGTGATCCTCTAAGGAGAAATGTAATAGCTGCCATTGCTGGCATGGCTTTTCTTGATTCTCGGGGGCTGTTATATTCATCTTGGTTGTAATATCTATTAGAAACAAGATAAATAAAATAATTCAATTGTTCTTTCTTAATATTGTGTCATTTGTTGGTGTAATAATAAACAACCAAATTACAAAACCATTTCTTGATCTTACCTCTTGATTGTTGAGTATTTCAACAATCTCATTGTCAGCATTATGTAGCAGGGTTTTAGTTTGGAAACTGATACATTGCCCCACAAACCACAAAAAGGTCTCTAACATCCTCTTTTCTTTTCTAAAATTACCATTTCTTTCTTTTACAAAACTGCTATTATTAAAATAGGTTCCATTAATTAGGACAACCAACTTCTTGTCTATATACGCACTCCCAAGAGGGCTGCGTGGCATTGAGTGAGTTGTGCAACGCCCATGTTTGCTATTGGAAATGACCACTTGTGTTGTGTCAGTCTGAAGTCTTCCTGCCACTGAATAACTCTCCACGCTGCAAATAGTTTACCTCTGAATTTGGTGTCTTTTGTCACCTATATTGGCCCAAGATGAGGTTACATCACCTTGGATGGACCAATAAATTTGCTTCAAGACTCCAAAGCTGGTAAAAATCCAGTAGAGAAAGAAGTGTCAGAAAAGTGGAGCTCAGTTTACCACTCTCCAAATAGTTTTTCTCTGAGTTTGGTGTCTTCTGACATCTTTGTTGGCTTTATAAGGTTACACTACCTTGGCCAATGAATTTGACTAAAGACCAAACCTGGAAAATACCCCGAATTCACAGCACTGGAGGAGTTCTTTAGACGGTTAAACCTGCCATAATCTGTGAATACGCTGTGCATATTTTCAGATTATGACAAGAATCTCCTGAGGAGGTCCCAACATCTGTTGTGATTTACATTGAAGATTTTAGAGAACAGGTAGAACAGGTAAAGGTAAGACATGGAGGTGAGGTTTAAAGGATACAGTTATAATTAGGAATACCAGTAAAATATCTGAAGCCATTTTTTTCATCCATGGATAAGGGAAAGAATGTTTTAAACCAGCCTGTTCTCAACCAGGGGTCTGTGGAACCCCAGGGTGCCTCCAAAGGTTGCTAGGGATTTATCAATCCAATTTGATGATGGCTACATAGTTCTGGGGACAACCCCGCCCAGTAGAGTCAACTGCATGACCCTAATGATGTTTTAGTGGTCTATAAATGTACTATTATAGCCACCTCTGTAAGGCATTGGGGATGTTTCCACTGGTCACCAATTTGGGAGCTATTTTTCTCACTGCCCTGAAATAAATTGGTTTTCCTGAGAAATAACAGTTATTTTAATGGTTCCTCAAGGATAAAAAAAAGGTTGAGAAAGGCTGGTTTAAACCCTTGTTTCTTTCAAACCAACTATTCCACAAATGTTTTTTCCATCCAATCTAAGGTTCCTGCAAAATGAGGGGAAATATTCTTTTGTACAGTTGTCTTTGTTTTATTGAACTATTCCCCCTCTTTTACTTTTCTGGATTTAGAATTTTTTTCAGTCCAGATTGCAATGGTCACAAAGACAAATAAGTGGCAAGAAAAATAAAGGTTTTAGCTTTACAGTTTAAGCTTTTTCATTTTCATCTTTACATAATTTTTTTTTTAGGACATTGAAGAACTTTAGAATGAATTATTCAACCTACAATGTCACTCTGCAAGAAGAAACTACGATCCCTTGGACTTCTGTTGATACCAGCACTGACTATTACTATGAGGATGAAGGACTTTCGCATGTTTCAGATATTCTTAGTCAATTCTCCATGGTGATCTATTCGTTTGCATTTGTGTTGGGAACCGTTGGGAATGGACTGGTTATCTTTTTCACCGGCTTCATGATGAAAAGGACCGTCAACGTTGTGTGGTTTCTTAATTTAGCCATAGCTGACTTTATCTTTACATTTTTCCTGCCATTGAGCATAAGCTATGTGGCCCTTAATTTTCACTGGCCTTTTGGAAATTTCATGTGCAAGCTAAACAGCACTATTGCTTTTGTCAATTTGTATGCCAGCGTCTTCCTGCTCACCGTAATCAGCATTGACCGATTCATCTCCGTCATGTTTCCAGTTTGGTGCCAGAATCACCGAACTCCAAGACTGGCCTCCTTTGTAGCCATAGGCGTTTGGATCCTAGCATGTATCTTCAGTTTACCTTATTTTATATTTCGAGATACAGATGCTTATAACGATGCTGTTGTTTGCTTCAACAACTTTCATGAGGATAAAAACATTGCCTTTTCAAGACACAAGATTACAGTGGTCGTTAGATTCATTGCCAGCTTTCTTATCCCTTTCTCTGTAATCATCTTTTGCTATTCAGTAATCCTTTTACGTATCAAAAGAAATCACATGACCACATCAAGCAAGCCTTTCAAAATTATTCTAGCTGTTATCATCTCATTCTTTGTCTGCTGGGTTCCCTACCACATCTTCTCCTTTATGGAGTTGTTTGTAGGACATGATAATTTTCGCTTCGACTACATAGTGTTTGTTGGAACGCCTTTAACTTCCAGTTTGGCCTTCATAAACAGTTGTATCAATCCTATTCTTTATGTTTTTATGGGACGAGATTTTAAACAGAAATTTCAGAGCTCCATTCGGTCAATATTTGAAAGAGCTTTCTCAGAGGATTCTGTCCAAGCGGACTTAAGGAGCAAAACCAAATCAACGTCAGATTCCCAGCTGGTGTGAGATGGGACTACATTTAGGGGACAATAGATAATAATGGAGACCTTCTCAGATTTCATATGCTACAAAAAGTTGTTACAAGGTGCATTCCATGACCACTTTGTATACAGACACACAACTGTTGACCTTCTTCTGCAAAATGCTAGGAAATGCCTATCATTGGCTCCAAGACAAGGGGCTAAAAGTAGAACGCACCAACCACAGCAAGGATGAAGTCAAAACATTTCACTTCCATACTGTTCAGGGTAAAGACCCAAACATTACCAAAGCTGATGAATGAAAGTAAAAGAGCTAGCATTTTTTTTAGAAAAAGGGCTCATTTATGGAATATAGCATATTTTTTTGCAAGGAGTTAATTTCCAAGCACAGCCACCCCCTTCCTGTATCTTGCACATCATAGTACTGTCTTCTTGAACTAATTATTCTTTTCTACCTTTAGCACAGGGGTGTCAAACTCTGGCCCAGGGGCCAAATCTGGCCCGCAACGTCCTTTTTTTTGGCCTCTAAAGGAATCCTAAATATGAGCTGCAGCTGGCCCGCCATTGCATTGAAATAGCACCGCTACTACAATTCCAGGATTCACTTGCATCTATAGACCAGCGGGCTCTCTCCCTTTGCATGGCCCAGCATTGGACTGTTTTACAGACGAAAATAATGCTGGGAATTTTAGTAGCGGCACTATTTCAATGAAGAGGAAGTTCAAGCCCCGCATGGGCCGCGTCTGGCATTTCCAGCACTCCCCTCAGCTGTACATTTTCTTGCTACTCCAAGGCATGGACTTGAATGGTTGCATTTTCATAGAAGAATATTGTTGTTGTTATTATTATTATTGCTAGCCTGTGCAAAAAAGTTACCATTGAAATTTTACTCAGAAGGCTACAAATAGAAAAAGAGGCATAAGATTTTTTCTTAAATAAAATTTAAAAAAACATTTGTATGCCTCTCTCTATTATAAGCTTGTTCCAGATTGAATGTGAAGCAAAACCTCTTTGTTTCCATATGAAAAGGTTTTATTTTTAATGAGAAGGAAAAACTTCATCAATTATTTCAATAAATTTGTATTTAAGTGTATTTGAGTTTGACACCCCTGCATTAGCACTTATCTTTATTAGAAAGAAAAAATCTCCAATCCATATACCATTTATTAAAAATATTCTTTTCACTTGATGTCTACCAGGACTGCTGCCCAGCACCATCAGCTTTTGGATGGCTACACATGGTAAAATAACATGACAAGAACTAAGGACAAACAGAAAGCTAGCTAGGAGGCAAGGAATTGTTTATGATGACCTGTGTTGCTTTGCAAATACCTGTACATAGTGCTTACATGTGCTTAGCTGATAGCGATATAGTTCATGAGATTTGCAGCTGTTATTCCAGCAGAGGGGGCTCTACAAAGTTTTAATTTTGGGGGGGTGAATATATTTGTACACTCATGTCCATTATAATTCCCGATATTCACAGGATTATGTACAATGTGAAGAAGTTTTATTTTATGGTTCATGGAATTTCGCTTCTTTCCTTGCCTTTGCCTATCTCTGCAAGTACATATTCATTGCTTTTACTTCTGTAAATACACATCGACCCTTATCACATATCAGCAACCCATTGTGGTCTGAAAAAAGAATTGCTCTGGTGTACAAGGCTTTTCTGTTCAGTAAATATTCTTTAACCTTTTATGAAGCAAAACATACAAAACAGTACACACAATGGCCTACTACTTGCCAAAGTTAAAATTGTTTATTGGTTGTAGAATTGTTTCTCAATTCCCATCATATTTGAAAAAGTGTAGACAATAATATTGGCACAGTATCTATAACACTTTTATGTTTGTACCATGGAATACATTGTACAAGTTTAGATGGTGGGGATAACAGGAAAATCGAGTTTTATTTACCAAAATTTGAGTAAACATTGGATTGTGATGTAATTTTTGCCATTTTGAGAAAATGCTATAGAGGTAATGAGGATAATGAAATAAAAGTGTATGTAAATCCTATAATTAAACATTTATTATTTGATACCATTTGGTCTGGTTTATATTCCAAGTGTTGTGTTTTTATTACAATTTTAAAAAACAAACTATTGACCCAAACAGAAATCCATTGCTGAGCTGAGCACAGTAGTAATATCAACCCTAATATATTTTATTATAAAGAAGAAAATAGGAGTTTTTTTATGGGTCTAACACATTTCATATCCTAAGGTTACAATGCTGTTTATCCTTAGATACATGTGATATGATATGGTGAGTGAGCCTTGCCAATCTTCTACAGGAAGCATATTATTTGCAGGATTACTAAAAAAAAAACCCTAAAATAGGAAAACAACAAGACTGCAATATATACTTGAGAAAAAAGAAACATGTTTTTTTTTTTACCTGAAAATGCCATTACAAAAAGAATATTGGTTTATGTGTCACACCACTAGATGGCACTGTGTCTTAATGTACCATTAGAGCTTGTTACAAACGTTACATGAGGACACAGCATCATCTACTGGTGGCCAACAATAATGTACAAAAAAACATTCATGAGCAAGTGACTTATTATAGCCCACTCAAAAGTACAAAATACTTTAATCTGTAAGGGGGGGGGGGGGGGGAGAGATAAACATACTAATTTCTAACAATGCAGTCTGTGTATTAACAAAGAATAAAGAAAGAAATATTTTGTTTGACAATTTTGAGGTCAGCATTTAGCATCTATTTGTGTCTTGGAAACTGAACCATATCTGAAAGAGTAATTTTAGCCAAGAATACAACATATTACCATTCTAAGGTAACTATTATTCTCAGTGATCCAAATACTTATAAGTCACTAGAGACCCCTCCCCCTCCCCACTGTTACAAGGAAAAAGTAGGCACTATTGATCAGAACTTTTCCTACCAACTTTATTCTGGGGAATGTACACTGTGCTTTCTCCAGGACATGCAAAGAAGCTACCCATTTAGGACCAATCATCAGCAGCATCAACTTACGTGTATAATGTCACATTCAGTCGACAATCCGGCCATGGATAATCCGGATCCTTCAGTTTCCGGGCGTGAATTTCAAATCGCATTTTCAAAACACGATCTGCAGTACACTGGTTGGCCACTAATGTTTTGATGGCGCTGTTCTCCAGAAACAGCTGTTAGGTCTTTCTTGCTAAACTAAACACACGTTGGGACGTCCCTGCTGTCTACTCCCTGAAACTGTGCTAGATGTCCGTGGGTGCTGCTAAAGGAAGACTGGCCTGTGTGTGGAGGTAAGTAAAAAAATCAGAAAATCCGGTGCACCTCAGGTCCAACGGTAGCTGGATTTTTGATTGTCAACTGTATATTGTATAAGGATCCAGCATCTCTGTATGTCCTGACCCCTGACAACCAACAATGAATTAAAATGTTCAAGCTTTTTTTACCAGCCATCCGTATTTCAGTACAGTGCTGCATATTGTGGTGGTGCCATTTAAATTCTGTTTACTAATATTAATTCTTAACCAGGCTTCCTGCAAAGATTCAGGGGTTCCCTGAATTGTGGCCAATTGACCACCTCTCTACATAATTTTGGCACCAACACCATTTGAAAGAGCCAGCAGAATGAAACCAATAATTTATTTAGCAGTTTTTAGGCAGAGGTGGGCATTCTTCTCACTAACCCCAACAAATTGGTTTTATCAGGAAGTCATCTAAACCTGAATAACATTTTAAGGGTTCCTTGGGGGTAAGAAGGTTGAGAAAGACTGGCCTATACAAACAATAGTATTGGTTCCTTTGGATAGTCTGGCTGAGTCCCTCTACTTCTCACTGGGTAGAGGGTAAGAAGTTAGGACCAGGGGTGTAGTGGGGCGGGCACAGGTGGGAACATCATGCCCTCGCACCCTCACGCGTGCCCATTCTTATTTTGCAAAGAGTTCTTTTGTGGTCCACAGTCTGGCTGGTCCACCCCCTCTCCCCCACGGGGTCAGGGGAAGGACCCCGCTGGGGGTGGCACCGTCCAGAGCTGTGGACCATGTCTCCAGTATGGAATTTTCAGGCTCAGGGCGGTGGGCGGGTTGCCTCTCTGAACACAACCTGCTCACTCTCTCTGGCTCAGACCTGCGATGGGGGAGTGGGCGTGTTCTGGTATCATGGGGGAAGTTTCTTCCCCTTTGAGTGACACATAGGCAGGGGTGTGGGGTGGGGTGGTATGGGCATGTGGGTGTGCCGTGCCCCCTCTTCTTTTTTTATGAATACACCTCTGGTAAGGACCACATAGGTACAACTTTTTGGGGAAGTCACATGATAATCAGCTGAGAGTCCTGGTGATAATGGGCAGATAGTAGGCATCTGGTCATCTATGGTGAGCTGCAACCTCATTATCATTTATCAGCTATCATTTCTCCTGAGCTCATTCAAAGTGATCTGATTTAATGTCGTCCATGGAAAATTACCAATCAGTCATCTTTGTGCTACAAAATGAAATATATAAAATAGTTTTTACTGTTTGCAATAATTGTGGTTTTCCAAAACTAGACTAGGTAAAAAAAGATAATCTAAGATTAGTAACTTTTTCTAAACTGGTCCTCTATATCATGCAATCTACAAACCACAAGCAAAGAGGAAAACACAGCCTAATACAGACAGAAAATTCTTCTGTTTTAGAGAATCTGTAGACTTAACAAATTAATAAATAAAAGTGGAAACATGAACAGCACATAAATGGTGTGATTTATAGACCAAATGAACTCTCAGTGCAATTGACTTGTTAGAGACAGCAATGAAAGTATGCAATGTACTGAGTGCAGGGGTCAGGTGTATGTAACATATAATGTGCAGAGATCAGGCAAATGCAATGTACTGAGTGCTGGGGGAGGGTGTATGTGGCATACAAAGTACAAGAATCAAGCATACGTAAACTTCTGCATGCAAGAATCAGGAGTTTGTGACATTCACTGTGCAGGGGTCTCACACACACACATTTATATATATATATATATATTTATATATATATAGGCAAACACACACAATCACTTATCTCTTGTCTAGCTGTCTCCCACTAAGGTCCCAATGAATCTGCTTGTGCTGGCATAAGGTTGTCAGTACTAAAGGAATTAGGCATGAGGGCAGCAGTGGCATTGGGACCCAGGGCAAAAGGTAGGGGGACTCAGCAAGCAGAGCAAGTGTTGGTTCTCCTGTGCCCTGCAGGTCTCTATCTACAGGCTCCACCGTGCAACTACTGCGTGCTAGTTATGGCAGGGTGACCTAACTATTTGTGCATAGTTTTATTTTATTTTCTTCTTTGGCTTCTTTAGCCATCTGCTCTTCCAGACCTGAAAAAGCATGAGAATCATCCAGAGGGTCGACTAAGTCGTCACCCTTCAAGTCCAAGTCGAGTCCCAAGTCATTGACACCAAGTCCCAAGTCACTTACACCAAGTCAAGTCTCAAGTCACCAAGAATTCTTCCAAGTCGAGTCCTAAGTCAAGTTACTTTATTTATTAAGTTGTTTGCAAGTCGTACTTAGTCTGTTAAAATGCCTTCCTCCCCGCATTCCTTGCATTCTACGTTCCCTAAATTCGGCTTTCTCTGCTGACAGCTGAAGGGGACAGGGAGGAAGGCAGTGAGGCTTTTGTAACACCGCTTTCCTCCTTGCCCACTTCAGCTGTCAGAGGAGAAAGCCATGGACTTAGAATAAAAGGAAGGCAGGGAGGAAGGCGGTGTCACAGAAGACTCACTGCAACTTGAGTTGCAAGTCGCTGGACAAATCCCCCAAGTTGAGTCGCAAGTCCTTGGACCAAACCCCCAAGTCGAGTCGCAAGTCATTTATTAGGTGACTTAAGTCGGACTTATGTCCAAGTCGCTCAACTCAAGTTCGAACCTCTGGAATCATCTCCTTTACTCTCAAACCAAAGCTGACTGGCCCCAGCAGATTTAGGTGTTTCTAAAACCTAAAGCAGACCTATCACCAATTTTTTTTTACATGATATAAAAGTGTGGCTAAACCTTTTATCTAATAAAAAAAATATGCGTCCGTAGCAGAGGGATACAGATGGAAGAAAATGGCAGTGCGATGTGTCCAGTTGTTAGCAGGAAGAAGAAGGAAGAGGAGACGGCAGTGGACCGACTGGACTAGAATCCCGGAGAGATCATGGGCTTTACACCTTTAAAGGTAAGTTTTTTTTAATGAATGTTCTGCTTTAAATTAAGCATTTAGAACAAGAATGAAACATGTGCTGGTGGGTAGTAAGCCTAATGCGTTGTCCAGCATAGGTTGGAAGGACTGACCCTTTAATCACATTTATGATACCGCTTGTAAATATGAAATACTATAACTTTTTTTATACACATAACAAAAATTCACATACACCAAATAGGTGAGAAATATGTTCACATTTAAGACTGATAATAAGAATATTATACAGTACTAGATAAGGCCAATAGGAAAACAGTGAAATACCCTACATCAACCAATTGATGGCAGCAATTATTCTTTTATTAAATGTTTTTTTAACAGACAGCTAAAGTTTGGCTAAGAAAATCTCTGCTGATCTCATAAAAATATTGAATATTTAGAAGATAGCTAAAATTAAATAATTGAAATAATAAATTATACTTATTTGGTATATGCTTTCTTTTTCCAGAAAATGGGATTGAAAGAAGTACCTTGAAAGAACTCTGAGCCAAGTCCTATTGTATGAGCAATATTATAGAAGCCAACGTTACATGAGGTAAAGCGCTCATTTGTGTGATCAAACACATTATGTTAATATATATCAACTATGGAATTCTTTATGGTAGCCCTAGGATGTATTAAAAACGAAGTAGTTCTATATTTCCCCCTGCAATTCTTCTTTTCACCACAAGATGTCTTCAGTTTTACAGGTTGTCATTAGAACCAGGTGAATGAGGATATCCTGGAATGTCAAAGACTCGCCCCCGAGGGGACATCACAACTTCCCCCAATATACTGAAGCTGACGCTGATCATTGTGTCTTATTAAAGACTGCCCACCAATGGAAGAAAATTCAAAGTGTACTTTGCTCTTTACACAATCAGCCCAAAGATGCTTGAAAAATGTATTTGAATTAAAAAAAAAGATCACTTTTGGGGTTTCATAGGGGTTTGGGGGAGACATAGGGGCAAAACTTATGGTTGGGCTTAAAGACCAATGGACAGTGATCCCTCTCTTTGATAAAGCAGAAAAGATAAAGTAATACATACATTGAGACTGATTTTTTTGTATTTTCTGTATCAGTAATAGACAAAAATACTTAAAAAAATAGTTTCATGATTGTCAATTCTATAATTTTAGCCATAATCTGCCTGAAATGATCACTATCTCTCTAACTCGTTTTTATACCTATACAGAAAAAGCATGTTGGACAGATTATCATCACCAAAGGGGAATGATGTGATCTTTATAATATACACATACATACAATATATATCTATTTATAATATATATAAACCAATAAGAAAGCTAAAGCGAGTAAATAGCATTCATCAGTCTCACAGATAAAAGGGTTACAGACAGAACTGATCACAATCTGAACTTTTTCTCATCTTTTTCAACTTGGGGTTTTTTCCTGTTCCTCTAACATCAGTCATCAGTCATCAGTCATCCCGCTGAGATCTATTTATAAGGCCGTGTATATTATATTTAATATTTCCTGATGTCGAGTCTTTTACTGCCATTTAAAATACAAGAACTTTGAGATTTGCCTTTAAAGAATATTATAAATGTCAGATTTACTAAGAGCTAAACCATACTGATGTGTGCTGTGTATAATAACATTAACCCTTTTCGATGCTCCTATAAGGGACACCCCATCCCCCAGAGCTTGCCCACCTGAATGATGGCAGAAAGACTTCCCTTTGGGGTTATTAGTGTCATAGTCCGAGCAGGGAATGCCAGCTGGGGTAAATGCGTATTCCATATTCTACCGGCACACATTGGCTTTGTGGTTGGCCATCCTGTGTTTGACCTCCAAAGCCTCCAGCTGAAACATTTTATTTTGTTTTGGATAGAGGGTGGAAGAGTTCCCTTCATTTTCTAAATGATCCAACAATACTGACATCACATACTGTCATGAATCAGTATATACTGTAAATGGTTGCAAGAGTAATATGCAAATTCTGAAGGCAATGCTTATACTGGAAGAGCATTAAGGCATTAAAATTATTAGAGCAGAAAGGGTTAAATTATCTTTCCATACCTAATTAATCTTCACCCACTAGGGCAGTCACAGGCATACTACGGCCCACGGGCCGTATACGGCATAATTAGCTCGTTTCTCTGGCCCTTTGAGTAGTCCGTGGCTCTGGCCGGTGCCACCCCAAGCAAGGTCAGGAGAAGGACCCCGCTGGGGGGAGAAAACCGTCCAGAGCCACAGAATTAGTTTTCTGTTTGTATCCCGACTCGTGGAGGTGGGCGGGCTGTGTCCCTGCACAGAACCCACCCACTTTCCCATTGCAGGCTCAGATCTGCGATGGGAATGTGGGCGGGGTTATGCCATCATGACGTGTTCAGTGATGTCATGATGGCATACCCCACCCACTCTCTCATTGGTCAGGCCCATCTGTCAAATTTTATTTTAGATTGTGGCCCCCGACTGAAAAAGTTTGCCCACCCCTGAACTAGGCAGACCTCCAGTCACTTCCTGTCTTAATGATGCAACATGCTCAAAGTGAACCAAATGTTCTGACCCCATTGAAGGATATACCCTTAAATTTGGGTCTGATGGAATCTCCATATGTTGAATTTTCCCATCACTTTGGATTTTTTCATCATTATCCAAAATTGGAAGCTTCCATACAATGTTGATGTTTCCTACTAATTTTTATGCATCTTATCCCACTGGACTACAACTTAACTTTTATTTCTGCACGGTAAATGCCTATTCCGGACATTTCTAGCTACACTGTTTAAATTCTAAGTATTATATATATATATAGAAGTCAGACTTTAATAAGAATTATTCTTGTATACAAGGTCAGAAATCTTCAACCACAACAACTTGTTAACCATCAGCAGACAGATGACTCAGTGAGGTATCTATATTATAAAAGCACATTACAATGAAGACAATTTATTTGCATGTTATTATTATTATTAGCCAGTATTTATATAGCACCAACTTATTTCAAAGCACTTTACAAAGTCCATTATCATATCACTAACTGTCCCTAATGTTGGGGAATTGTAATTTATTGCATGCACAGTCTATGGTATAAAGGCCAGGCAAATATTAAAAACCTGTGCTGCTTGGTCATTATCTTTTTGTGTTGATATCATCATCAGCAAATGCTGTTCTGAATCCATTGACACCTAAACCAATCTATTATCATGCAGCCCTGGAAATCTGCGATCCCCGGGCACTAGAGGTTATCGCACATTCTTCCCAATGAATGCAGCCACAGCTGCAGTCATTGAGAAGATGCCCAGCACAGGAGAACCTCCTGACATTGTAATAAAAGTATCTCTGTAACATCTGTATCTGTAACAAATGTATAATTTGCTCGACCTCTCGGCATTCATTGAGAAGAGTGTGTGATAACCTCCAGTGCCCCGGGGATTGCACACTGAGCTCATCAATGATTGCAGCCGTGGCTTTCAATGTGGCTTTAGTATGCGATCCTCATTCACTAGAAGAAGACTGGGCCCCCGTGCAATCCAAACGGTAACCACTTGTATCGCTGATGCCCCCTGACATGGATAGAGCAGTTTTCTCCTTAGCCTCATAAGGTTACCTGCCAATAACCTTTGCTGAGGTCTAGGGTTGCGGTGTACCTGGCTGGTCCTAGCCTCTCTATTAACTCCTTCACCCTGCGCATGGGGAATGCATTGGAAACTTCATTTAATTTCATGAAAATATTGAAAAAGCAGATACTTCCATCTGGGTTTGGTACAAGGACAATAGAGCCAAACCACTTCGCCAGGTTCTACAACATTATACCATAATGCATAATATACAGTTTTTAACATTCCGAGAGTGCCCATGGCAGCAGTCCCATACAACTTGTTATCTAACACGAAATTAGATAACTATCCCACAAGACAGATCCTCATATAATTCTGAGCTCTGAAGTGTCCCACTTCTTTAGGACCATGCAGTCTATCGGACCATACAGAGGTCCAATTGTAGTCCATCCATAACAGATGCATGGCCCAAATGTTACCCTGGTCATGTCTCCATTGTGCTAGGCAGTGTAAACCTGGACTGCACTGCATCTAATATTGTATATAGGACTGAGATTTATATACCCTTTTTGAAAACATAGCACAGTCCAAAAGAATTGGTGGGGTTTATACGTATGGGAATTTGTAGATTGTGATTAACCAAACAATTTAGAACCTAGAATACTTATACTGTACTATTGTTTCTCAATGTAGTATTCATTGTAAATGTATATTCTTTTTTTTTATTATTTAAAAAAAGAGGAATCTTTCCTTCATTTATCTAATGACGGATGTGACTACAGCTGGAACCAATATCAACTATATCACCAACAGTGTAAATGGCACTCCCAGCCCCGAGAAAAGAACAAAACTTGTACTGCCCATTTTACATATAACCATTGTGGTCAACATTTTGGTCTTTTTGCTGGGTACTACAGGAAATGGTTTGGTAATTTTTTTTCACAGGCTTCAGAATGAAAAGGACCATCAATGTTGTGTGGTTTCTTAACTTGGCCATAGCTGACTTTACCTTCATATTTTGGAGAGTTTTAGAATTGTCCATTTAGCCCTGGGTCGCTGGCCAAACTAGGCTTAGCTGTATTCTACATCAATCTGTATGCTAGTGTCTTCTTGATCAGCATTAGCATTGATCGCCTCATCTGCATAAAGTTCCCGGTTTGGTGTCGGAATCATCGAACTCCAAGACTGGCATCCATTGTCGTCTTGGTAATGTGGACCCTAGCGTTAATTTTCAGCCTGCTCCATGCAATAATTAATGATACTGCCGTGGTTAAAGGTGATGTTTTATGCATCCATACTCAGTGTTCTCCCCAGACCCTTTTAGCTGGGCTCACCACCGGGCACTTTTCGGCTTCCACCCGCCTAGAATTTCTTCCCACCAAGCTTACAAAAATTTCTGGGTTGAGCATTGAATACTGAAAACAAGGCTGTGTCACTTGCCACCTGTGTCACCTTAACCAGACTCATCTTTGGATTTGTCCTTCCTCTCATTGTATTTGTCTCGTGTTATACATTGATTCTGCTGCACATCCAAGGAAATTACTGGACCATGTCTAGCAAACCATCAAAATTGATAGCTGCTGTAATTATGGTATTCTTCATCTGCTGGGTTCCATGCCACGTTTTTTCTCTTCTGAAATTGTCAATTAAGTATAAAAGCAAAGAATTCAATGATGATAAAGACTTCATGGAAATAGTGCATGTTGGAATACAATTTAGTAATGGTTTAGCTACTGTGAACAGTTGTGTTAATCCGGTTTTCTATGCCCTTGTGGGTCTGGACTTCAAAGAGAAGTTATGGAGCACCATTCAGTCAATATTTGAAAAAGCTTTTATGGAAGAATCTGAGTAATACCCATCAAGCCACCGATGTGGATGTCCTCAACAATGCACTTCCACCTAGGGCAGCCATTCTCAACCAAAGATCTGTGGAACCCCAGAGTTCCTCCAGTGCTTTATAGGGATTCTTTAAACTGTGGTTGACTGACCTCCTATTTAATGACACCTGTATGTATCTGGGGTTATCACCACTTCGTAAAGCCAGCTGCATGACTCCATGTTAGAACCTTTTTAAACAGGTGCACAATCACCACTATTCCGGGGTTCTTCAGGGGTAAAAAGGTTGAGAAAGACTGACTTAGAGGAATGAATGCCCATGGAATTTGTATAGAACACAATATTTTTCAGCAAATTAATGTATCATTGTTATACCATTATTTATCATCTCTATGTTATGATAGGTTCTATGTAGGAAAATTCATAGTTTGAACATCTCCTGGGGTATATACAGTATATTGATTCCTACATGGTTATGCTATAACTATGTTACATATATTTTTATGCAGCCTGCTTACTATTTATTTACTCTTGTTAACACCTGTTCTTTTATGCAGGGGTTAAATGTTTTTTTGGGGCTAGCTATGTATGCCTTGAAATGTTTTAATCATTTACAAAGAATTTGTGATATTATTTAAGCCATGTAACTGTCTTGATCTGTAATGGATTATTTTGAATTTTACATGTTAGTTTATCCCTGGACAGCACTCATAATAGTGTAGATTCTTTTTATCATTTTTGGGTACAACCATGTAAACTGAATTTTTTTGACCCAAAAATGACAATAAAAAGGAATCTCAATCAATGCTTGGGTCACAGCAGTAGATGGCGTTATGTCCTCATGTAAAGTGTGTAACAAACGTTCACTGTGCAGTTTGTTATTTAGGTTTGTTACACACTTTACATACGGACACATCACCATCTAACCAAAAACCATGCACAAGAGATAAATGAAGAGTGACCCAATAACAAATTCAAACTTTCAAAACAATTTTAACTGTAGATTTTCTCTTTAAAATAAATGTTTGAAAATCAACACACAACAGGTGTATTTATTCACGATGATTTTATTAACATTTCTATTGTTTATTGTTTTGAATATTAGCGTGACAACTAGGTATGCCATAGGTTTATTTTCAAGTCAATGCAGTTTTCCTGTTTTTCAGGTAAAAATTGGTACCTTGGTTTATATTCAGATTGGTTGATGATCAAATCTGTACAGTAAGCCTGATGAATCAATGATGGAATATTCTAGGTACTATGTATATGACCTTAAGAATCATTTCTGAACAGTTAAAATATAGTTCAGAAAGATTTGGCAATGGGGACATTTTGTTAAAGTGATCCTGTCTATGGAGGATAAGACATACCTGGTAAAAGGTTTTATATGTATGCATATTTAGAAATGCTGGGGCTGCCTATCTGCTCCCTGGGTATTGCAGGTATTCCTCGTAGTGTAAAATACCTATTCCCACATCTCGGGAACCATCGCGTTTGTACTTCATATAGGGACATAAAGTATTGGGACACAAGTTGATGGGATGAACCAATAATCGTGGCGCATGCTGCAGGCAGGCACTCAACCCAACCAGAGGGTCCTTTAACTGCAAATGCTGGGAAGCATCATCATAGCAGCATTTCAACTCACAAGCTACTAGAAAAGTAAGTAAATTGGCCGTTCTAATAAGGACATGTATGCTTTCAGTTTCAATCGCAGGGTTCAGTGTCAGGGTTCCATTAGTAACCACAGATTAAATTTATTAAAGAGCTTTCATGGCCATCAAAAGTAATTTAAACCCAGCTGCAGCCATGATAACCATTGAATGCTAAATTTTGCCAAAAAATTATGACATGTGGTGAGAATACTGGTTCAAAGATGGCTCCTAATGCCTTTCACCTTGTCAGAGGATTGTCTGCCCCAACTGCTATCCTTGTACTTCATGATCTACATAGTTACATTTTATAGTTGGCATTACTGAATCAATTACTACTAAACCCATTCATTCCCTATGTAACCCTATCGAAGTCCGTTGGAAAAAAAACCTTGTAATTCAGTCATAACTGAAGGGGTAACATATTAGCTGTTTTTCAACTATATGCATAGAAACCTGGACAATGCCATAGGGAACATAACGGGGTATAGTGACAATATGGCTTCTGTGAGCTTACCTTGGGTTATCCATTCCTTCAAATTATTGTCTCTTGCTTCTTATAATTGCCAATGAATGCAAAGTTTTCAGTCATTACTGGTTTTATGATTTGGTGGGATTTTCTGAGCACTCATGCTAGCAGATAACCCAAGTTTGAAAACGTAAATTTATTATTTTACATTGGAGGATCTTCAGTCACTTATGGTTCTGATGGCATCTCAAAATGTTAGATTTTCCCATCACTTTCTGCCTTGGGAACAATGGTCAACAGGACAAACAAAGGAAAGGTAGAAAAATCCCTTTAGCAGGAATTTAGAGAAAAATAAAAACTTTACAAATCCTTTCTTACTAGCCAAAACTGGATGTCCTCATAAGGTGATGACACAACCTACTAATATTTATGCCTCTTGCCCCCACTAAGCTACAATCCAACTTTTATTTCTGCACTTTAAAAACATATTCAAGAAGTTTCTGGTTATATTGTTTAATAAGCAGATATATACAGTGGTTGGATTTTAATAAGAATAATTCTTGCATGTGAGGACAATAACTTCTAACCACATCAATTTACTGAGCATCAGCATATAGATGTGAATTATTTATCAATTTTTGGTTAGTGGGAGGCCATCAACCTTATTTAATAAAGACTGTTAGTTTAAAGTCAGGATGATCACATCCTTTATGTCACGCATGGAGAAAAAGGTCCTTGGGCACACCAAGGCATAGTGGAGGAAGGCCGGGGTCGAGGCAGACAGCAAGCAAGAGAGGTCAGGTCACAAGCCAGGGGTTAAATGCCAGGGATCCAGGAGACAGACACCAGTGACACAGGTGCCACTGCGGGCACAGGGAACACAGGGGACACTGGAAGCAACAGGAGGCACAGGGGATGCAGAGATATCCACAGACAGACAGGGACACTGGAACAGCACGGGGAAGTTGGCTGGAAAACAACAGACTGGACAACGAGGGGTTAACACAGGAGCTGGACAGAGGAAACACTGAATTAAGCACCAGGTGAACAGAAACTAGCTCAACAGAACTAGGGGCTCGGCACAATGGAGACACATTGCACGAACACTGAGTGCATGTGTGAGCAAGATAAATAGCCAGTGATGATTAAGAGGCTATTTCCTGATTGCCTGGCAAAGCTGATAAAGCTTAATACCGTAGGCACGCCCAGAGTCAGAACTGCTCGAATGCACAGGAGAGACATGTCTGCGCTTTAGCAAGGAAGAGGTAAGTGTGACACTTGTATGTATGTAAGGTTAGAGGTTCCTTTTTCTTATAGCACTCTAAAGCCATTTTCACCAGAGAAGGAAACGTTTACCAACAAAGAGTTTTGCTTCCACGTTATTCTTTGAGCACAATATGGAAGAGTTGGCTTGCATTGTTCTGTACATACATTAATTTTTGCCATAACACCAGTTCCCTTTGCATTTACTCCAATCAAATCAAGCAGGACAGCAGGTCAGCTCTGTCCCGTGGTCTGTTTGCATTATTGCTTTTTATATACATGGCCTGAAAATTAACAGAACAGGATTAATAAAATATTCTACAAAGGGACGCTCACATAAATACCAAGGAAGACCCCAATGAGATTGTTTCTATGATTTGGAATGTCTCTATATAATACAATCAGCCAGGCTGTTGCACAGATAGGCATGCACACATTTTCCACAGGTTTGGAGATGTTACATGAAGATTAATCACTGCTAGAAAATCTTCATAACAGGATGTCCTGTCAGCCTGGCCAGTATCAGTAAAATCTATGTAAAGATGCCCCCACGCTGTGTCTTTATATTTGCCGCAACACCATTGGTGATGATCTTTCGTAAAAGCCAAGCTGAGGGAACATTGGGACAGGCAAGTAAGCAAATGGTTTATATGCAAATACACATTAGTAGCGTTTTATTGTGAGATGTTTGTTTTGTATCTTTAGCAATCTATTAGTTGGAGAAGGTAAAAAATGATTTTTGTCAATTGTCTAGTTTTGCTTATAGAGATTAGAAAGATGTTCAAAGGGGCTCCATAGGTTAACCATTAGCAATGGACAATACTGTACAATTAGCTTCCATTTCGTCACCAGTAGTCTGTTTTAAAATATTATGTATTGTTTCTTTAAAACAGTATTCCTGGGCAATCCTGTACAAAGTGTTTTTTCACACTAAATTCGATATATATTCCACAATAAACTCTGAGCTTGGGAGTGTCACACCTGCCGGGAAGGTGATTGGCACCAGCAACAGAAGTTCTGCATTTTATTACGGTGACCTAATAGTTTAAAAATATTGCTTCATAAAACACCTAAAATATTCTTCCTACCAATCCCCATTTCATATGGACTTGGTTATACTGGGCTCATGATCTCTTCATTTGTATTTGACAACAAGCCAAGATCAACTTCGGTCACTCATTTATCACTTTAGAGCTTGCCGTCTATACAGTTGTCTAGTTGCAGTCCATCCATGACAGAAGCCTGGTCCAAATGGTACCCAGTCCATCTGTGCCAGTCCTAACAAGGGTCCAATGGCAAGAGGGAGGGACTGTGATCTAATAAACTAATAATGTATATGGGGCTAGGATCCATATACACTTTTTAAAACAAATTTAGTACTTGTGATGGTTACCCATGTGAAATTGTAGAACATGTTTGAGCAAAGTTTTAGCATAGAATACTTATACTGTACTTCTTTTCTCATAGTAATACATTTATATCTTGTTTTTCTTTACAAAATAAGGAATCTTTCAATCATGTATCCAATGGTCAATGTGACTCCAGCTGGAACCACCTATATTACCACCTATATCTCCAACAGCTTAAATGGCACTGCCAGCCCTGAGGAAGAAACAAATCTCGTACTGTCCATCTTTCATAAAATCATCATTGTGGTCCAGATTTTGGTCTTTTTGCTGGGGACTACAGGAAATGGTTTGGTCATCTTTTTCACAAGCTTCAGAATGAAAAGAACAGTCAATGTTGTGTGGTATCTTAACTTAGCAATATCTGACTTTATTTTCACCTTATTTCTGTTATTCAGAATTGTCCGTTTAGCCCTGAATCGCTGGCCTTTTGGTTGGTTCATGTGCAAGCTAGACGGTGCTATTGTTAATATCAATCTGCATGCTAGCCTCTTCTTGATTACCGTTATTAGCATTGATCGCCTCATCTGCATAAAGTTCCCCGTTTGGTGCCGGAATCATAGAACTCCAAGATTGGCATTTATTGTTGTCTTGGTACTTTGGATCCTAGCATTCGTTTTCAGCCTTCCCCATGCAATACTTAAAGATCTTGATGAAAAAAACAAATTTGTTGTATGCAAATGTACCAAAAGTAAAATTTTGTCACAAAGATTTTTCATCATAACTAGACTCATCTTTGGATTTATCTTTCCTCTCATTGTAATTGTCTCGTGTTATACATTGATACTGCTGCACATCCAAAGAAATTACAGGACCATGTCTCGCAAACCATTAAAAATGATAGCTGCAGTAATAATTGTATACGTCATCTGCTGGGCTCCATACCACGTTTCTTCTCTTCTGCAGTTGTCATTTAAGTATGAAAGCAAAGATTTCAAGGACAAAGTGGATGTTGGAAAACGATTTTTTAAAAGTTTAGCTACTGTGAACAGTTGTATCAATCCTGTTCTCTATGTCTTTGTGGGTCGAGACTTCAAAGAAACGTTTTGGAATTCCATTCAGTCAATATTTGAAAAAGCTTTTGTGGAGGAATCTGAGTAAAATGCATGGATCCACCACTGTGGATGTCTTCTACAATACACTTCCACCTAGGACAGCCATTCCCAAACACAGTTCTTTGGAACCTCAAAGAGTTTGATAGGGGTTCCTTGAACTGTGGCTGATTGACCTCCCATTTGAGGACATCTGCATAGGTGTGGGGCTAGTGCCATCTAGTAGAGTCAGCTATATGACTATAATGATGTTTTTAGGTGTCTATAAAGGTGGTATTATAACCACCAAAGTAGGAAGGTATTTCTTCCACTAACCAACAATTTAAAAAGCATTTTTTACCATTGACCCCCACAATTGGTGTTTTGTTAGGTGCTCCCACAAAACCTAAAAATTATTTCAAGGGTTCCTCACAGGTAAAAGGTTAAGAAAGTCCGACCTAGGACAATTGTTTTTTGTTGAATGTCTAGAGGTATATTTTCTGTGCTTTACTGGTGCATTATTTATTTACATTTCTGTTCTTTTGCCATAATAGAAATGTATTTATATGTATTATTGTTGTTTTCGATCACGTGTATATAGCATGGTATTTTTCAGAATTATTTCAGATTTTTCAAATTTATACATCATTATTGTTACAATATTTATCACATTATGATTTGGAACACATGTTCTAATTATGTAGATATTTAGTTTGAACATATCCTGAGTTATATTGTATATATTGATTGATACATGATTAAGCTGTAATTATGTTACGTTAATTGTTTTACACACCCTGCTCATTTGCATATTATGTTTTTTTCGAGTAAATTTTTTTTTATATGATTAAAATATGTATTCCTTCTCATGTTTTATTAATTTACAATACATTTGTTTTATTATTCAAGCCATGTGACTGTGTTGCTCTGCAATGTGAATAATGTTAGGGTATACTTGGACAGCACTCCTCATGGTTTAGATTCTTCTTCTCTTTTATGGGATACTACCGTATAATCCAACATATTTACATATTTACCTAAAATGAATCTCAAATTTATTAGAAACCTGGTCCTAATGAGGGAGAGGCCAATCACTGCCCAGGAATACCTATGTGTTTGACCTATAGGAACTATTGGTGGAATCTTTGGCAGACATTTCAAAATGGAGGACCGCCATGGAAGACTAGACGCTAGGGGTACAGAACAGGAGAGTCCTGAGGCCCTAGGGCATGAGTGGGCAAACTTTTTTAGTCAGGAGCCACAATCTGAAATAAAATTGGACAGGGGGGCCGGGCCGATGGGAGAGTGCACGGGGTTATGCCATCATGACGCCACTGAATATGACATCATGATGGCATAACCCCACAGATCTGAGCCTGCGATGGGAGAGTGGGTAGGTTGTTTGCAGTGACAGCCCGCCCACTCTCTGATCGCAGGCTCAGATCCGGGGGGATATGTTACGCGGCTCTGGCCAGGGCACCCCCCCAGCGGGGTCCTTTTACCCCAACCCTCTTTACTTTTGTCCCTAGACTAAAGATGTGCAAACCTTTGTGCTTATTTCTGCCTCATAAAAAGGAATACCTTCGACCAAATGAATATATTTAAGGTAGTGGAGGCGTATCTCTTATGTGCTCATCAAAAAGATCTTTAATGCTGAAGCTACAAAGTGTGGCATTCAGGTTTCAAGCAGACTGCTTTCCTGCTGTAAAGTTGCTTCCCTTTCGTTGTAAACTTAAATATCAGATATGAGCTATCAACTATATACTGCATATATATGACAGATAAAAACAACATTGCAGACATTTTTTCGAGACCTCAGACCATGAAGAAACATCTGATTTACCAAAGCCAAGAAAGTAATTGGTTCTTCATGTATATGTACATCTTTCTGATTTTATGTCTAAATAGCTATAATAATCCCATCCTGTAATATATGATAAGAAGGAATTTCCTGTTAGTGGTGGCATACATTCAGCTTTCACCACCTCATTGTCTGCTCCAATATTCAGTTTTCCACTGTCATTCCCTCTCATTCAAAGTCCTTCCGTCTCTGGCTCCTGTAGTACTCCTCCAACTTTTTTGTTCCATTCTCCCATAGTGGCTCTTTCCCCTCTTCCTCTTGGTTCTTTGATATGGGACACCATTCCACTCTGGTTCCTTCTTCCTCCTGGCCCCATGAAGTGGGCTGTGCTTATTTTCATGGTTCTACTAAGGAACCCCTAGTGACCTCTGGAAGAACCCTGATTGAGAAGAACTGGTCTAACCATTTTAAGGCCAGTAAACAAAGTTTGCCACATCAAAGTAGTAACCATTGCTGGATCCATCACTCCTAGAGACCTTTATTCAACAAGGTTGACATCTCCTTTCTCATTGTACCTTATGAAGTATCATAGATATAAAGTATAGGTCTGTTCATAATATATGACTCAGCTTAACCTACAGTGGTTGTTCATTAAGTTAAACTCTGGACGTTCATGCCATTGTAAGACCTGAGTTAGCACTTTCCCCAGTTCTTGCCATCTTGGCTTGGCTTCCAGTATAGCCTTCAAAACTACTATACCATAAATAAATAGGGCATCTTAACATTACCATATGGTGTTATTATTTTTGGTTAAACTGCTTTTTTCTCACTTTAAATAAAATGTGTTTCCCCTGTGCCTAAAAACTAAAGTTAAGATCAACTTGTTGTGTAGATACAACATTTTTACTGCATTAAACCAAAATGATAAGATTGCTTGCACTGATTTAAACTTCTCGTGTATCTCCATTTCCTGAGAATATATATGAGGCATTGACATGTGGCTTAACAATTTATAGTACACTTGTGTTATTAATTCTGCAGTACAGTAATTAATTATTTTGCAACATCTAAATAAAAAAATAAAATGCATTTATTTATTAGAATTTGATAATACATTTTAATAATAAAGATTTTTGTAACAATTTTATCATAACATTATAATTTTTTTAAAAATAGTTTGTGCATAATACCAGTAATAAAATTTAGTAGACAGCTTTATTAAATGGACAAAATTGGATGGTTCCAGAAACAGAGATAAAAGATATTAGAAGTTCCACTTTGGTCCAATGCATTTCGAGGATAAAGAAAGCCCCCCCCTTCCTCCAGGCTATGGAAATCTTTGCTTGCTAATTGTGCACTTGACTAGTCAACATAATAATATTTGTTTTTCTGCTAACATAGCATAATGAACAGTCTTTTCTCTATTTAATAACTATATTTAACCTTCTACATATAGCCCCGATGAAGAGGGCTTTCTTTACCCCTAAAACGTGTTGTTTCTGTCAAATGTAAATACTTAAGTGGCACTGTCTTAAACATAAAAAAATTACATTTACATTTACTTACGCAGAGCTCCTCATCCCTCCACAATTGGACTGGATTCATTCCCATGCCATCCTGGATTCCTCCTTCATCCCAGCGCAAAAAAAGCCACCTACTTCTGTCTTCTTTCTTCTTCTGCCTAAATCACCCAATCTCGCACTACACAGGTATAGCCTTCTGTAAATGAGAAAAATGTAACATAGGTATCCCAGGAGGCTTTGGGCTCTGATTTAGACTTTACTGCCATGGCAGTATGGATAAAAGGGGAGGGGCTTACTCTTTAAAAAAAAAAAAAAAGAAAGTGCTTAGCAGAAAAAAACAAGCTAGTTTTTACTACTTATAAAAGGGTTATTTACTCTTTTATATAAAGTAAAAATTTTGGTGATAGGTCTGCTTTAACTACAGACTACAGACAAGGAGTGTCACTTAGTTTTATTTTATTTCTTTCTAAGACTGTTATGGGCCATTATAAGCAATTTTAAATGAATCTTTAGCACTGCAAAATGTTTTGGGTGATAAGACAGTAACGGAAACTAAGCAAACCTGAGCTGGTGACAGATTTCTATCACAAAGGTTTGGTTAGAAAAACTTCTGTGATCTTTAGCTGGAAAATTATTTTTCCTAAAATGTTCTGCAAACCTCAAGAACCAACAAACCAAACATACTATTAAAAAAAAAATTCATTATCAAGAATCAGATGAATGCAACTAATCAAAAGCTGATCAACACAAGTATATGTAAACCGGAAAACACCCATGATCACATATTTCAAGTGACCAGCCCTTACATGTGGTGGCATTACTTTTCCTATTTTACCAGCTCCTTTACTCATGTGCATTACACCATAGAGAGGGAATGCTTTGCAGACCAAACAGGTGACTTAGGCAGGCAAAGTAACACTACTGTACTGACTGCTTAACAAAGGAAAGGACCCCCCAGGAATTAGTGTTTTTGCATTTATTATACAGACATAAAGGCGCAAATAATTCCCTATCCTTGAGTGGCTATGTTCACTCCTCCAATGTATCTATAGAAGAGCTGCAATGTCACTCTAGGCTAGGAAATTTGGTTAGAATTGTGAACGCTCCCCCCTCTTTCCATCCTTCCAATAATGCTTAAACAATAATGCAGACAGCGCAAAACAGCTCTGGGTTTCTGGCAGATTCATGAGGTCGTATATTTTGAACAGACACCATTATTGTATCCAAACTTATACAAATAGACCAAAAGGGAAGCAAATGGGAGTTCTGCTGTGCTTTACTGTCTGCCTGCTTCTCTTCATATTCACCAGCTACGTTCAATCACTGGAGCAAGAAGAAGCCCAATGTCCAGGGGTGTACTGGGCCAGGCATGGGTGGGAATGCCAGTCCACCCACCCTTGGGGTCACAAGAAGAACCTTGCTGGCCCATGGGGTCACAGGAAGAACCTCAATGGCTCAGAAGGCAATGGAGTATAAGGTGGCTCAGAGGGCAGTGGGGCATAAGGTGGCTCAGAGGGCAGTGGGGCATAAGGTGGCTCAAGGGTTAGCACTTTGGCCTTTGCAGCAGGTTCCAGGTTCAGTTCAGGTTCTGGCTAAGACACTATTTCCATGTTCTCCCATTGTTTGCATGGGTTTCCTCCCACATTCCACAAACATGCAGTTAGGTTAATCGGCTTCCTCCCAAATTGACCTTCGACTTTATTAAAGACACATAACTATGGTAGAGATTTTACATTGTTTTACAATTTGAGGGACAGCTAGTGATATGACTATTGACTTTGCAAACCGCTGCATAATATGCCAGCGCTATAAGATAAGATTAATAAAGGGATGGCATTTTAAAGAACCTCTAAAAGGAGTAACTCAACTCTTTTTCTATGTTATTATTCAACGAGGTCATCAAAATAATCAGCACTCTAAATATTAATAATTGCACGTTGGTAATTTATGCTAATATTATAGTAGAATCATGATAGGGGCATTTACAGTAAGCTTTAGTAGAAGCAGACACTGACTGTGTAGGTATCTACAGAGCTTCCCATTCACTCTGCAGGCTGTTGATGTTTTATGTGATATTTAAGGTATTAAGGTATATGTTGTAACTTACCATGAGGTCCAAAAAAGACCTACTGAATGAAGTTACAACCTAAAAGTGGTTATATGTTATATGTTTGTAGTTTATCAACAAGGACATTTTTGGAAATTCAAGATCTTAAAAATTTTGCAAGTACAAGTAACTTATTCAAACACACATAATATTATTGTGTGTGAATAGTTAGCCATGGCATCATCAATACAAAAAAATTAGTTTGAAAAATATTGACATGCCAAGAAAATTTTCTATGTAATATTTTCCATCATTTATGTAAATAACCATGCAGCGTATTTAACCATGGTATCATTCTTTTGTTAGGTCTGTTTCAGACAGTAAACAGCACTGTTGTACTATAAGCCTAACCCTGATCCTAGCTGCTCCTATTCAATTGTATTGGAACCACTTTCTGCATTCTTGTACACGTGGTTTTGTTTGCGCTGCAGTTGTGGTGGGATTGCAGGACAGTCCCTTTGCAAAGGATACTTCACTTAGCTTAGTAAATGAGACAAACTTCTTCTGACCTGTCAATTATCTCCAAGCAAAAATCTTGTTTTAGTGATCTCCTTGCATACAATTGGATATTCTTTGCAAAGTGAATTTTCTCCACCATCACTATGCTTCAAAATAATCCCTTGCCGGGTAAACAGCCTTTGCTTGTAAATCAACCTCATGGTAACTTTAATATTTAGAGGTAAGCCCTGAAATCCTAATACAGTGCATTGAAATATATTATCACCTTGGGACAGGAACTGTATAACTGGAAGGATCAGTATTTAAATATAAAAGAAAGAAATCAATGAAAGAAAAAATAATGCAGCCATGACCCGGGGAGCTCGGACCTTCTAGCCCATCCCTTATAAACACCATTGTCATAACTGCCTTCTACTACCAAACCTCCCCCTGCTTACCAGCCACTCCCCCCAATTAAATACCCCAACACAAAATCTTGGATTTAAATTGGCTGGCAAGCAGCCGTTTATTTAAAACACCATTAAATAAAGTTTAACTTTCCAAATAATTAACAAACAAATATCCAAATAAATAAATGCCAAATAAATTACATTTTACACTTTGATAAGCATACATTAACATAAATTAACACAACACTCCATTATTAATATAATTATTATTAAACGGGATTATATAATGTTAACATATTACATTGAATATAGCTTAATGAACCAACAACTTAATTCCCCTTTTAATAATACATAACCATTACAACAGTATCCATAATGTTATCAAACTCCCAATTATACACCCAAACAACCAAGCTGCAGGTCTCAGAAGGCAAAATCCCACCCAACAAGAATTGAACCCTTCCAACATCTCCACCTTGGCCCCTAGCTGCCCAGCACTGCCTTCAGGAGCCATAATCATCCGTTCACTATAAAGGGGAGACCCCACCAAAGGGGATCCCCCCTACCAAAATCCACCCCTTTTCAATACACTGAATCCCTGCCTTCCAAGACCCCAACCTCTAAAACGAACCCACCTCTCAACTCTACCTAAACATAAGAGGGAGGGTGGGTGGGAAACTTTTTCTTTCCAAAAGAGGGCCTCTCACTATCGTCCAGCCCCTTTTAACATCTCCCATTCCTAATCTCCTCCTATCTCACGTTGTACACTAGCCCAGCCCCCTCTGGCAACACTACCCTTTTTCTTAACCCCTTAAAAGCTCTGGGCTAGGCCCAGCCCCCGGTCATGTAGTCACTGCGCCTAATTCTTATGGCTACGTGCCTCTCTTGACATATAAGAACTGATAAGCTGCAATATTTATTACATTTGTGTTCCTAGATTTTCATATCTTTTATTAGCACCGCTTTAATGGCTCCGGTCTGAGCATGCCAGATTGGGAGCAAAGAATTCCATCATACTTTTTAGTTGGTAATGCTGCTGATTTTTGCACAGGTGACATACTATTGATTTACTGAAATGCTCTTTTCAAAATTGACATTGCTAACTGGATATTCAAGAATGTCAATCCCTAGCAATGGAGTGACACCATTACATAGGATGAATCTTTGTCGCTTTGTCTTTGGCAAGGTGACTTAGATTTTAGGGCAGGGGTCGGCAAACTTCAGGGCAGATACAGCCTAGACGGTAATTTGTTCTGGCCTAACAGCTTCGGAGCCGTGGGTTGCCAGCCGGATCTGCCGGGGGACGTTAGGATCTGCCGGGGGACGTTAGGATCTACCGGAGCCGCCACAGCTCCGGTTCCACCTCCTTGCTGTTGCTCTCCTATTTACTTCGGCCGGCGTTGATACTTCTACCACCCCGGTAAATAGGAAAAGCACCCCAAAGGGAAATCCCTCTCCCCCGCAATGCATACGGAGGAGAGGGATTTCACTTCAGTGGGCGTTCCCTGGTGGGAGAGGAGCCATTAGGGTAGAACTCAGAGTCTGGCCTAGTGTGCTCCCGCCCACCCTTACAATGGCCTAGTGGCCATAAAAGTTTGCCGACCCCTGTCTTAGGGGAGCCTTTAGCCTAGGAAGCATATCAGCTGTTTTCCCATAGTAGAAATAAGTTTCATCAATCCAAAATGTGTATTGCATAAAGTGTGTTTTGGTGCTTGCTGGCCATAGTAAAAAGTGTTGTGAACATATTTTATTGTGTTGCTCTTTGTTTGCATAACTGTGCCACAATCATTCCATTGTGAAAGATTTATTCTGCACGACAACACATTATCTCGGATTTATATTCTTGCATGCAAAAAATGCAGTTGTTGCATCCAAAGAAAATACATCAGGGTAAACATCTGGCCTTTGATCTGTCTTGGACATTGTAGTAAATGGTAATCTGCTGACTGTGTTTATTGTGCATCTGAAAAGCCCTTCTAAGTGTCTTAGACCCCAGGCTGGTCCAGAGACAGGTTGTTGGCCACATCAGCCAAAGTCATTTGATTTCTCCAATCTTAATATTCTTCTCTGCACACAGCAACTGATTAATTGTTTAACTATTTAAATATCTTAAGTAATTAAATAAATGTTTAAATATCCTAAATAGTCAAATAAATATTTAAATGAATATTTAAATATTTAGTTAAATATAATTATTAATTAGGTTTCTAATATTCTGTCTGATTACAAATTAGATTTGAACTCATTGCCATTTTAATAAACAATCATGAAGTCCTGGGAGTCAGTACACAGTTTGTGTAATTCCTTTAAGTGGAGCATTATTTGCACCTTTTCACTGCCCCTCCCTGTACTCCACCATAATAAGTAGAAGGTTGTGATGTTCCTCCAAAAGAAATTCAGGGTGAGCTGAGCTAGGTAAGAGCGCATGGTCTGTGTAATATGAAAGTTCTTTACACTTGAACTATAAATGGTGTTGTTTTTATAATATAGACCCCCAACCAATTTTTAGTTTTAGCTTTTTATATATTATATATATGGAATGGGTGACATACTAACACCCCAAATCATCCAAACAGTGAGTAAGGACTTATGCCAGGGGATCCATTTGTGATCCAATGCGTTTAATTGCAAGACGGAAGTATGCCAAGGATCATTCAAATACCCATGTGAGCTACAGCATTCAGCTGGGGGCTTAATCATGGCCCCAAACTTTCTTAAGTAAAAGAGATGTTGGGAACCATTTTTTTTTTTGCACATGGCTGTAGCAGATTTCAGAACAGTTCCCAAAAAGCCACATGTCATTTTTGGCCAAAAGGTTACTTTTATTGAAGGTTTTTAAAACGATAGCATGGACAATGGGTTACCTGCAGCACAGTTTGATGCTGCCAGGTGCTTAGTAGTAGTAGTTGTGTGCCTGGGAGCTGCAAACTGTTCAGGTTCACCTTGCAGGTATGAAAGGGTTCTAAGCAATCCCTTCTACACCTCAATATGTCTTGATACTTTTCCATTGCAGGGCATTGCAATTCACACATAATTGTGGTATCTATTAAGCAGATTTGCTACTGAATAGTCCATTATGTTCTGATACAAATGATAGGTGGTTCTGGATTTGTAAATGTAGCATGTAATTGGTTGTGATTGCTGTTATCCCTATGTAAGCTAAATAAATGTTGGGGTCTATTCACATCAAGAAATGAATGTAACTGATCTTGGTGTGCTGTGGTGGCATTCATTTATTAAGCATGCATGTATCCTGTGTGACAATACAATGGTAAACCAAAAAACCTCTGAAGGATCCTCAGTTTCATGGGACCCTGGTTGGGAATGGCTGATGTAGAGTGACACCTCTGATTCCTGCTCCAGACTATGGATTCCCTGCTATCCTTGTTATCAGGTAACACCATGCGCTCCGGGAAATGGCTTGGACAAGATTGGTGACAAATATCTTTATAGTTGGGAATCTTTTATTATAATATTTGTTGTATGCTGTATAATTATTACATGTTTTTGGATTGTATTTCTTTTTTTTTTTTTTTCTCTTCTTTCTAGTCCGCTTTGGCTTTTGTCCTTTTTAAAACGGAAACTCTTGCAGTATGAGTGGTCTCTTTATCTGCCTTCTGTTCAGCATGGTCAGTACAGGTCAGTTCATGTCTTTCTTAGTGTTATGAAGTAGCTCCCCATGGCCCCATTTTGAGCCCAATATTCACAGCCCGTCCTTGCCCCTGTTCTCCCCAAATAGTTCTACTTAGGTCTATTGTATGCATAAACCACATCAAAAAAAAATTAAACAGACAGAGTGCATTCCCTTGCACAGCTTCCTCCTCTCTTGTATCATAGCCCTTTCCTCTTCTGGAAATATCTATGTTGTGTGCTAACTCAGCATCTCCACCACTGCCTGTATAATCTTTAATATTGCCTCCGCAGAGGCAGCAAAGAGGGAATACTATATCGCCTTGGGTATGCTAGGGCTATGGATAACACAACCAAAATGGTGGCACTTAACAGCATTGTTAGTTATTTTACATGGTGAACACAAAATAGGATAACTGTTTTTGAAATGAGTGGTGTGGTGACAGGGTCTCTTTAATCTTCCTCTTGTTTTAGCAAGGCGCCAACTGGCAAGTTGTTGCAATAGAAGATAATATTGCTAGTTGTATTGTGTCATTACATGACATAAGTTCTTTCACAATTCTGCTCATCTCCTCTAGGACTTTCTCTACTGTGTATCCACTGTTCAAATAATGTATCTGCGAGTTGTACTGGGGTGCCGAAAAATTGTTCTCAAGACCAGTTCTGTATATCCACACTACAGCAAACTACCTATAGTGGTAAGGATTATTCTGCCTTCATGGAGAGTACTGTAATCTCTGTACCGTATATACTCAAATATAAACTAATCTTAATATAAACCAGGTTACCTATTTTTACCTGAAAATACATTGACTCAAGTATAAGCCTAGGGCACATAATGCAGCTCTTACTGCTAACATTCAAAGCCATAACAAATACCAAAAAAAATGAATGTACAATAAATACAATCATGGAGTATTTTATTTGTTTAAAAGGGGTAAAAACTAAAATCACATAGGCTCAGCTTATTTTTATTTTTACTTATTGAACTTTAATATAACTATATTTACTCCTAAATGATCTTTTGCGCATAACTATTGGCAAACCAGTAGAAGACAATGGAGAGTGTGTAACAAACTCTAATGCATCAGAGAACAAGAGTTTGCTGTATACTTTACATAAAGATGCAGTGCCACCTAGTGTTGTGACCTATGTATAAGCCAAGATTTTTTTTTTTATACTGGCATTTTCAGATAAAATAAATTTGGTTTAAACAAATATATATGGTAATTGGTACCTGAAAGTGTTAAACGTACATATTGCTTCACATGCATGCAGTTAAACTGAAAGTAAAATCTGATGTTTGCACTTTAAAGAGTAACCTACAGAATGCATATTTATTTCTACATATACAAGTGACATATGCACATCCCTGTAACATTTTTATATTATGAAAAGCTTTTGTATATGTCTAATTAGGATTTAAATATAATAAAAATAAACTTGTGGTAAGGGGCATCCAAAAAACCACACATGGGAATGTGCCCTGCAAACACCCCACAGCCTTCTGTTGTCTCAGTGGAGCAGGGAGCTGGATGGATGGAATTGCCAAGTCACTTGGATGCTGTTACATGCATAGTGGAGAATTCTGTTTGGCTTTGCAAGCTCGATACCACGTTACTACACTGTCCTTATCAGCCAATCCAGTGCTTCACTCTTTATATTTGCCCACACTTTAAAGAGGAAGTAAACTGAAAAATGCCCAAGACAAAAAAAATACACTTACCTTTATTCATGCATCGCTGTTGATCGGTCTAGAGGTGTCTTCCATCAGGTCCGCGATCTTCGCCTCTTCTTCTGGGTTAATCTTTCCACGTCATCCGACCCAGTTATGAGATCAGGTGACGTAGCATGGAAAAAGGCTCCTTCTGCGCATGCCCGAGATGCTCGGGCATATGCAAAAGAGGCACCCAAAAGCCTCCCGCGATGTGTGAAGTAGGTATCCCGGGAGGCTTTGCCCCCCCATTCATTCTTAATCACCTAGGCAATCTAGAATTGGGGGGGGGTGCTGCACGTTTTTATTTTTTTTATTTTTTTTTTTATTTATATTTTTAAAAAAAGGGTGTTGCAAAAAAGCAAATTTTTTTCTTTACAAAAAGGGTTGTCTACCCTTTTATGTAAAGTGAAATTTCTGAGTTTAGGTATGCTTTTAACTGTGGTTTGATATGATCAGTAACCTATAGCATATTCCTTCAGGTATTTATTATATTTTTTGTTTCCTCTTCAAATTTTTTGTTTCTGTATTCCAGGTGGTCTGAAAACTCTGAAGTTTGAGAGAGGCTGTGGTACGTTGGACCAATGCAATGTATCGGGCAGTATTTCCAGCGTGGTCAGCATACATTCCCTTAGCGCATGCTGCAGTACAAACTCCTGTACCCCGGGTATACTGGAGTGTGAGTATGCAAGAGAAGGCCAATACCGCTGAGAGCCTGACATACTTATCCAAGAATACAAGTCATCGCTCTATTAGGACTGTGAGATCAATCAAGAAAGAAGAGCTGTCCGCATACCAGAGTTCCGCTAATTGCTCCGCCATGTGATTGGCTGAGGAAAGGGAAACCCTGATGATTCCTCAAGCTTTTCTCAGCCATTCAGCACTAGAGGTGAATAGGGACAAGTCTCTCCATTGAAGTATAGTGCTGAATGGCTGAGAAAAGGAAACCTCTGTTAACTGGAAACTACACTTATCCGGCCATTCTCGCCAGTAACTGAGATTCTACTGTACATGCTGTACACTTTGAGCACATTCACAGCTTTGCAATGTTGCCAATGCGCGTGTGTGTGTGTGTGTGTGTGTGTGTGTGGGGGGGGGGGGGGGGGGGGGGGGGGGGGGGGGGGGGGGTTGCATAATCTATGTACCCACAAAAGAAGTTCCTATTTCAAAGTTGCTTTCAACAGACCTTTAATATAAATCAGGTAGGAATCTGCAACAAACCTTGTTAAAATAAGAATCGCTTTTGGGAATTGAACTATAGTGCCAAATAATACCCTGTTAGACCAGTTTGACCCCCTGTTCATAATTTCTCCCTCTAATACATTATGTATATTGATATATTGTGCATGACAGCAGGTTTATAGACCACGGACAGCCCAAGTTTAGTGTAACATGATGTGTTCTAAAGTAAAGATGCGCTTTAATACCAACTCAACTTTCTCAACTTCCTACACCTAATATTAGGCATGCATAGATGAATTACTGGTGTCTCCTCACCTGTCGCATGACAAACACATTTCTTCTATTCCCATATCGGCTGTCTCCTCTGCTGCCCTTATGAGCTTTGTCCTTTGCAGCACTGATTCATCACCCTGGCCTATATGTTGTATAAAGAGTGGGCCATTGACCACCTGGGCCTACAGCAAGGGTTGGATGTAAGTGGGCATCATTTCTCCCAGGCTGTAGAGCTGAGACAGACATATTTCTAGTGCAACACTGGGCATTTGATTGTAGATTGATTAAATAGGCAATAATTTTTATATATATTGGGCACACTAATAGAATCTCATTGTGTTGGTTCTACTGGCAGCACACCAAGAAAATACATATTGTCATTTGCCAGTTGCTGTGATACCTGGACAGTTGGTGATGTTTTACATTAAAGGATTAGGACTGAGAAATACTAATATATGCTATGCATTTGTATACGGTCTTTTATATCAAATAATTTTTTTACCTTTTTTTGTATTTAGCACTAAATGTAACAAAACGAAAAAACAGTGTTCAGTGTCCCATATGCCTCACCCATGAGAACGACTGTTTTGCTTCAAAATTGACAAATTGCACTGGGGATGAAATATACTGCGCCTCATTTGAAATAAAAAATTCAGGTAAGTAGAAGGTTCTACTGACTATTTCATAATTTGTGTGTATGCTGGGTTGTATTGCCTTACTCCAGGCACTCTCTGAATCCTTAAGGCCAAGAGAAAGACGAGAATAAGTCAGCTTAATTTTTTTTTTTTTTTTTTGCCGGGGGTTTTTTTTTTTTTTTTTAACAGGAGGTAAGGAGAAACTGAATACATATGAAATGAAGCTGAGTGCCCCACCTGCTGGCTGGATATGTAAACAACATACTATTGCAATACAAATATTTATCGGACTAAATAAAATTGTAATATTCTTAGACTAGAGATAAAAAACTTCTGGAGATTGCTCACTGCAAATAAGGGTGGGCTAAATCCTGTATTTTATGCTACCCCTCTTTTTTCCAATAGAAAGTATTTGTATAACCTCTTTCTTTCGAATGCATCGTAAAGTGATAAAGAAACATCCAGTTAAGTGCATATTAGGGGCCCCTATTATACCTCGCCTAACCAAAAGAATTTCATTTTATACTTTGCCACTAGATGCCAGCGTGTCCTTGTGTAAAGTGTGTAACAAACTTTTGCCCTCTGAGACAGTTTGGGGACACAGGGTCATCTGCTGGTAGCCAACAATAATACACCAAAGATCATTTAGGAGCTAATGGCCTATCACAACTGAAAAGTACAAAATACTTTGTGTAATGAGAAAGGGGGGGGAAAAGATAAGCATACTGAGCCTAGGTGTTTTTAACTGTTCCTCCCTTTTATATACCGGTAAATGTTTTAAAATAATACACCGTGTATGTATTTTTTTTTTCTTTTTCTCCATAATATATATATATATATATATATATATATATATATATATATATATATATTCTTGATTTACATTTTTCCTTACTTTGTATTTCAGCAAAAACTTACATCAAAGGCTGTGCCAGTGCATCCTTCTGCCAGATAAGTCTAAGTAAAAAAACTGAAAACGGCTTAAGAATATCAACAAACTGTCTTCGTAGTGCGAGCCATTGTCTATCTTATCCAAGCCTTGTTTTGCTGTTTGTGGTGTTTCTTGGAAAGTCCATTGCTTAATGGAATGCCAAATGGCCGCGTATGAACGGAGCCATACGTATGCACAGTCCAAAGTAACCAACAGACAAAATTGCAGCAATTGAAACGCACACCTCTTAGCCAAAGGATGTGTAATTTTTATTCAGCTGATCCACATTTTATTTTTTCCACTGCTCAACGGAGATCACTTCATACTAACATAAGGCTTCTTGGTGCCTGCTTACCATCCAGTGAGCAGGCTGAAGACACGAGGAGATGTTTTACCCAGTTAAGTGATTTAGGCTCCATTCATGCCACCCTGGTGCGGCAACGCACTTATTACCATAAGCCACGTTGGCACTGTGGTGCCATTCATTCTTCCAGATGGATGAGTATTGCAGCAAGCAACAAATAGTGCTATACTGTGCATAAAAGGGCAGTGACTTTTTTAGGAAAAGCTAAACTTTGCCTTTTTTGGGCAAATCTCCATGTTTTGTTTGTATCTTTTATTGAGAATCGGACTGTTAATGTGTCTTGTCATTTATGTGGCTTTAAACTTCCTTGTTTAAGTTATAAATATGTTCAATTTTTTTAATTTGAACACTGTAAAGAATGAAGTAAAAGGTTTTTATAATGTAAAATTGCTGCCTATTCTTATATTATTGTAAAATGTCATATGACAATGCTGCCTCCTAAGCAACCAAGTCTAATTAGTTGTCAGCCCAAGCCTATAGAAAATTCTAATTTACGGAGAAGGCAGTTTTGGGACAAAACATTGGGGAATTTGACTGTATTGAATTTTACTGTGTGTGGCTGCTCTTCTCCTAGCTAAATATTTAACGAGAAAAACAACAAGATTCATGCAACGGATTTATTTCAGAAAAGGTTAACTAATAAGTCGGCAATGCTTTAAAAATTTTGTTGCATTTGTCAATATCGGCAATACTCCGATGACCTTCTGGCCATCTGCTGAATCCAGATAATCACAAGTACCACTGCCACTTCCTATGCCCTCACACAGGTCATCTATTCAGGGGGTTCTTAACAGGACAATTAGGAAAAGTCTTGAGCTTGATGCAGACAAAACCAATCTGGTTCCTATATAGCCATCCAAATCAGTTCTGCTAAACTTCGTTGTGGGCCTCCAAACTTTTACGGAGTCCAACCCAGGCTCTTTTTTCATGTAGTACACATCCTTGCTTTATATGGAGTTAATGCCAGGAAGTCTCTTCCCTTTCTTGCATGACTTATGGTGGACTTATGTCATTCAATTCAATACAGGACCAAATATCATGCATTGTACAGAATTCAGAGGGCCTCCACATTTGTGGAAAATCTGGTGGCAAAGTAGAGTGCCCACTGGCACTGAGCAGGCAGGATGATGGTGACAGGTCTCTTAATTAAACACTAGATAAAAGCCACTGCCTAAGGAATGACAAGTGGGGCTTACAGCCAACTAGACTGGAGGGATCAAGGTCAGGATGGGTCCTGGTGGAAACAAAAATCTAACCTATTTCCCACAGCAGCTGGAGTTGCACCACAAAGCAGGGCTCTATACAGAAGGTGAAGGTGTGCATGGTCTCATCTAGGTATATCTAGCTATTACAGATCACACATTGCTGGCACTACCAAAGGTGCTCAGTTTAGTTGTTGGGCCATCCATGTGACCTTGTCATACCATGGGCTACGAGTGCTAGTGACATGTCCACCAAATAAACTCTACTTTTTCTGGAAGTACTCTCTCCTCTTCAGCTGATCTTCCTCCATATCTAGAAAGGATTTATTAGAATACGTTGGAATCTAGGAGGATCTGGAACCACTGATGTTCTTTCACCAACCTTCTAAAAGTTTTAAAATAATATATAAGCAGGCTTGGGCATGTTAACCAAAAATCCATCATAATTCATTAACATGAACTGGCAACATAGTTTATACCCTGTGTTTCATCTAGTCCCTTCCTTTCCACTTTAACTATGACCATATAGGTTTATTTCTAGGTAATATCTAGATGGGACCTCTATTGTGGCGAATCATAAAATATAAATAGGAGAATCAATATACATTTTGTCCATCATGTAACGGCCCCTCAATCTGGTGTTCTTACCATAGTTTAAAGCCCGCTTTAAATTTTGGGGGGTGTAAGTCAGTATATTTTTGAAAAGGGAGGGAGGACACTCGCACTTTTCAAGAGGATGTGCTAATTTTGTAGGTTTGTGCTATAGTACTTTCTGCATGACTATGGGGATTTAGAAGGAAATAGCACAACTTCTGTGAGGAAGACCACTGCAATAAGATGCCTATACCAGGTAAGTCAGAAAATCATTGATATAATATAAATGCATACAGTGGATGGGTATAGTCAAAGTAAAATGTGCATCAGATGTCTAGAATTAAAGGCCATGTTAAAGAGGATTTTAATTAAATGGGTGCTCCTTCCATATTGAGAAATGAGGGTGGCCATGAAGCAATAGAAAGTGTGTTAATGTCAGAATCACAAAAAAAAAACGCAGCCAATATACTTGACTGATGAGCTGCAATAGTGAGCAGTGGTTTTGGGGTTTAGATATGCTTCATATGGGTAAAGCACACATTGCATCAAATGTACTACTTGTCTGGGAGACAATATCCCCTTGAAAAATGAGATTTAGTTCCGTACTGAAGGAATGTTTTAAAAAGTAATTCCTGCAAATAATTCGTGGCATATGAATACTTAGTGGTTGAAAGGTCAAAAAAGACAAATATATTGGTTACTTGTACTATAGGCAGTCCAAAGAGTAAGATGCAACAAAAGTTTTCTGGTTTGAAGCATTCAGGTGCATGTTAACACAATGCCAAGGGGAAAAACTCTGGCAATGATCTTAGAGAAGTAATTGTTGCTGCCTATATATTTGGGAGGTTTAAAAATAAAAAACATTTAGGACGATTGTTAATCTTCCTCAGAGTAAACTTCCCAATCAATCCACTTCATGTGGATGCATGTAATGCTCAAATAATGAAAAAAAAAATAGCTACATTTTAGACTCTACACAGCAGCATGTTAAAGTTCATGACACTACAAAAGGAAGAAAAAGACTGAACAAATATAGCTTGAAAACCTCTTCTGTCTAAAAGAACATAGAAGCACAGCCTAGGTTTGCAAAGTAGCATCTGAACAACCACACTTTCGGAACAGAAGGAGATCTTTGGATAGAGGAGACCAAAGTGGAGATGTTTGGCCATAATGCACAGCCTACATTCAGCTAAAACCAAACATAGCACAACTATCTCATAGGAATTGTGGTGGAGGGATGAGGATTTGATTTTGTTTTGTACCCCAGGACCTGGGCACCTTGCAGTTATTGAATCAACCATAAACTGGATCATGAAACAGGTCAACAATCCCAAGCACACCAGCAAATCTACAACTGAATGGCTGAAAAACAAAAAATCAACATGTTACAATGGTCCAATCAAGCTCCAGACCAGTGGGCCACAATTCTTCCACAACGATATGAGATTGATACAGAAAATAGTGACCAACATATTGCTGCAAAAGGTGGTTCTACAAGCCATTGAATCATGGGGTGTACTTAGTTTTTCACACATGGCTTCTCCGTTTCAGCTTCATTGGTTTTTTTTTATAAATAATGATTCATTTAAATAACTTTAGAACCTGCCAGAATCAGATGATATTTATTATGTTTTGATGTGTAAAATCTTAGATATTAAAGGGGGGATACTTTCTTTCTTTCATGACTTTATCACTACAATGAGATGAATGAATAGATAATAGGGGGGGGGGGGGAAGGTTTTGGTACCAGAATAGCTATACTTAGAAATCAGAGGTATGATTGGACATGGGACATAGTGACCACTTTGTTTTGAACAAAGGCAACAGGATGAATGTCACAATTCTACATCATTTATCAACAATACCACATGGCCACCATGGAAGCTGGGTGATCCAGCAAACCTGGAATGGATAAAAGTCATTTGCTTTTTGTTAGCAAATGTTTTCCATTTGGGACCAGATCCATTCCAGGTTTGCTGGATCACCCAGTTTCACTGATGAAAGCGTATTCTCTCCAGCCTTTGAGAGCTTTATTAAATCAGGGCCAATGACTTGGCATTTGATGATCAACTAAGCCATTTGAAGCATTAACTTGACATTAAAGCTTTACATATATATTGTTCCTAGGAATAATTGGGATAAAATGATCCCCAAAAAATTTTTCTCAAGGCATAGGTGTTGCTAAAAAAACATTTCAGTGCACTGTTACAACAGTCAGGTGAATCTGGCAATTAATTTTGAGAGTGAGGCAGGACAACATTGGTTGACGATGAATCCCATTCTTTGGTCACTTCCTGATCTAGATCATGTAACTCTCTGAGACCTGCCCCTTTACCTTTCTGGCAGAAAGGTGAACACCACCTGAACTGCCTCTTCTCTAGCACTCCCTCTGGTGGTTGGTTTGGATACTTGTGAGTTACATGGTCCCCATTCATCACATGATCTCCCCTGTATAAAGAAGTGACTAGCGATATTTCCTGAACAGGGAGTTCCCCTAGGCTCTGCTTCCAAAAATTATAAATATTAATAGTAGTATTATTATCAATTATATTCTTATTCACAGCTACATTTGAAAATTGGGCGCTCACAGTATGAACCACTGAAATACATGAAAGGATTGTTTTCAATGGTATAAAAAACCTTTTCCTCTGAAAGATTACAATATGACTTGTTTTTTAAAAAATTATCAGTAGTGATCACTTACAATAAACACAAAAACGTGTCATTTAGGAGAATTCAGATCAGATTCAGACCCAGATTTTCAGGGGAAATATAAGCCCTACCCCCAAAGTAAGCCCTATCAACTTCTTCGGAGAGTGTGGTCACGTGGTACATGGAGGGATACCAAGTGGACAAAGAGAGCAGAGAGAGAGCAGGAGATTTTAAAAGCACTGGAGCAAGGGGTCATGAAATCGCAGGGTGGTTATTAACCTACTCTGGTGTGACACTACAACTTTATTAAGAGGTTGGGGGACTCTCTTTTCAAAGGGTCTTTGCTAGTATTTCATTAATTCAGGTTTACATTGGTTACTGTTCTGTGTCTGCATGTTACTCTATGAGTCATATGTTAATTGACATTTTCTTGTTATGTTGCACTTGTTTGTCTATGAAGCTGTGTTATTTTTTCATTAATCATTTTTTGTTCATTCATATTCATGACTTGTATATAACAGAAAAAATATGTTATTTTGACAGGTCACAGATATCACAGAGGTATCTTTCTATAGATTTTTTGTGCATGAGAAAAATAGTGACATCCTGAAAATAAGCCTCAATGTGAAAATGTAAAATTAACAAAAGACCCTGTCTTATTTTCGGGGAAACACAGTATTTTGTATTGGATTCAATACTAAATAACTGTATTGAATGCAATACAAAGTATTCATTATATATATATATATATATATATATATATATGACATGATTTTGTGTTTCAAACTTTATCATACTCAGATCCTTATTTGGACATATTTTGGTGAGTTATGCCTAAGTATTACAGGCCTACTATGTAAAATAAATTTTCATGAAAGACAACGTACTACTTTTAGATATACAGTAATACCCTGAAATTTGCGGGGATTACGTTCCTTGACACCCCAGTAAATTTGGAAAATGTTCAAATTTTGAGATGCTCTGAGATGCTGAACTCTCGTTCTACTCTCGTAGAAATAAAATAATCATACATTCAGTAATGATCCGTTTTCTTTTAACAACTTAAAAAATTGTTTTCCTTCTGTCTTTTTTTTAATGCTTTAATGGATCAGCTAATTCGGATAAAGTTTAGTATCAAATTTTAAGTGTTAGGTTCCGCAAATTCTCGGGGTGTTACTGTATACTGTAAATCCAGACAGAATATATATATATTTATATTTATATATATATATATATATATATAGTGAATAAAAATACAAAGCAAAATAAAATGTTTGTGTAAAAGAGATTGTCTGGCAATTTATCAACAGTTTAGATGATTCATGAAAGTAAATGGTTCATTGATGATTCATTTTAGGTGATTAATTTAATGAAAGGTGCGTTTGTCCTTGTGTGTGAATAGATGGGTAAATATACTGAAAAAGGTTTACAAAAAAAAGAAATTGACAAATATACCTTAATGATCTTAAAAGGTAATATGTAGGGGGTGAGGTTAAATGGGGTAAGTAAAAAAAAATTGTTTGTCCAAATTGGGGATAAAGTTATAAACCTTTCTTTATTATTGGCTTTTTATATCTTTAGCCTGTTCTTCTGGGTATAGCTCTTTTCTTTAATGTGAGTGGTGGCGCCTGTTTGCAACCCGGTTTACCGATCATCTGGCTGGCGGGAGCCTTTTTTAAAATACATTTAAGGATCTACATATGATCATTTATCATGAGTTGAAAAACCAAACTTTTTTTTTTGCTTTAATACACATTGTTGATATTTATATTCCCATGTGTATTATTTCAGCTTCCTGCTTCTTCAGTCCAGCTCAACCGCATTGTGATCTCGTGTGTATGTTATGCATGTTGATAATTAATGTCATTGTTGGGAAGATCATAGCTATCAAATGTAATGACAGCTGTGTGATATGTTTTCAAAACTTTTTCCATAGCTCATCAACATGCACTGAAGAAGTAGACATTGATTTGGGAAACACGTAATTATCTCATGAATTATACATCGATCAAAATATATGTACACTTAAGAATTCTATTTATAAATTATTCCGTCAATTCGCTTTGGGTTCATTCATATTTTCATTAATACACATAGCATTTCCTATTGTGACAGCTCTGCACTTTTGAGGTTGGCAACTAGGTTGGAGAACGAGTTATGTTTTTAATAGGAACTGAAATAGGAAGTGTAGAGAGATTCAGCCAATTTTAGACAAACTGACCTAGGAATATTTATAAATAGAGTCCCTAATTTGTATTTTTTTTTGTAAATTTAAACATTTTATGATAATAAAGATTTGTGATGTTTTAACGTATCACTTTGCCCTAATGAGTTGGAACCATTGGCTGCTAGGACTTTAAGTCCATTCTGCTCACAGTCACCAGTTGCCTATTGTAATGTTTAGCTTGGCTGGCAAGCTGCTGGTGAGTTTACTTGTTGGATTTTCTGTTTGACTGCCTGGAACGACCTTTTGCTTGTGACCCCTACTTGGCTTTGTCTTTACCCTTGGTTACCTCGTCTGGTGGACTGATACCTGTGTATGAGGTCTGGCTCTGGTTTCTGGACTGTCCTGCGTTATCTGTGGGCTCCTGGTCCTCTGTCGGTTCTTTCCCAGACATATCCTTTGTGCAAGGAAAACCTGGGAGTAACCATATGCTGGGAAGGTGCAACTAGACTCCCGAGGCGGATTCGGGGCTTGATATAGGCAAAGAGTGCAGCATTAGATTGGGCGGCTTGGATCTGTGAGAATTGGTTCTGGACCAGGGTTATAGAAGGAAACACTAGTGAACAGTGGACTAGGGTCACATAAAAAGGAATAAAATTCTGATGGGAATAAGAATCAACCTGTCAATTTTCAGGAAAAAAAAGAAACTTATCAACAGAAAAATAGTATGATGGGAAACACCACACAATACCAAACACATTTCTGAAAACACAAGGAGAAGAGCGAATAATCAAGGAAACATATCCAAGAGATTGCTGTATTAACCACAATTATCATGTGAAATCATAATCTAACAACATTACCAACCCTAAACATTCATCTAATTACTCTCAACTTTAGATATAATCATAATTACAAGAATAACTATAACATTTTTAATCAAGAAGGGATATCAGAGATTTAATAGGTATGTTAAGAAGAGAATGTTACATACCTCAAATGAAAGGGATCATCACCCCAAAAAAAGATCAGGAAAACCCAGGGATGTAGAGGACAGGGAGTCAAAAGAAACAAACCAGGAAAAAAGGATAAGAAAACAACAGGTAAAGATATCTTCAATCTTAGCTCTGTACAAATTACTGATAATATGCTTTATGTTTTGGAACAAAGCAGTCCTATCACCATCATTTTAACTTTACATGAAAGGGTAGAAAACCCTTTCTTGTATAAAGTAAAAAATATCCTATTTTTATTTCTTTAACACCCTTTTTTTTAATTAAAAAATAGGGAAGGGAAGCTCCTCTTCTCCTGTATTTACCCCTGCTGTGGTAAAAACAGGATGGGAGCGCATAGCCGCGACGTGGGTATCCCAGGAGTCTTCCAGTTGCTCCTTCTGCACATCCCCAATGTTAGAGTAATTGTTTTTGGATAATAGCTGATTTTTTATATTTTCTCATATTGAGGCTGAATTATTAAAACTCTCCAAGACTAGAGAGGATAGATAATTATACTATTATCTTTTATAATTAAACTATAATTAGAGAAACTAGGTGATACAGCAAACCTGCAATAAATCTGGTTCCGGATTGAAAACATTTGCCAACCAACAGTAAATGATTTTTAGGAAATCTATTCTAGGTTTGTTTATTAGCTTAGGTTCTCTCATGAAGAACTCATCTCCCATATTAGCTTAGGTTCTCTTAGTTCATCCTCTTCAGTCTTGGAGAGCTTTAATACACCGGACCAATTGTATCTGGTGGTTTGTTAAAACTTGGATTTGCTTCAGATTTGTTCCAAATGGAATATTTAATTCCTATATGTAGGATGATTAGGAAAGGAATAGGTTAATATAGGTAAGGGTTAATTGTAAACAATTATTTAAGACAAACTAGATTGTATGCCCAACTCTTGATGATATCTCATTAGGTGAAACGTGTTTGGGATAAGCCTAACGAGCAATTCAAATCTCTGTGTATGTGACTTGCATACTGACTATTTTGCTTTTATATATAGTTTTATTACTGTGTATTACATTTATTTACATTTATATTGCTATATTATTTAATTTATTCATGGAAGCTTTACATTGACACTGCATACATTTATAACTGTTGCCTACCTACTACATTGTACCAGATATATCACCAAGGTCTCCAAGACTGGAAAAGATAGACTTTGTTAAAGCGTACATAAACTCTGAATGATCACTTTACAAGGTATGTAAGGTAAAAATTCTGTTGTTTTTTTTTGGGTGCAGCACCCAAAAAAAGGGGTGCAGCACCGTCTCCTAATTCTCGATCACCTAGGCTATCGAGAATGAATGGGAGCGCAAAGCCTCCCGGGATACCTACGTCACGCATCCCAAAAGGCTCTTGGGCGCTCCTTCTGCGCATGCCCGAGCATCTCAGCGATGTGCAGAAGGAGCCTTTTTGCGCAAAGAGAAACATTTGCCGGTCTCACTCATGTGCAATGAGATCAGCAATTTTTTTTTACCCGATGTCACCCGATTTTGTGCTTGGGTCGCGTGATGTAGGATGAAGAACCAGGAAGAAGAAGAGAAGATGGCTCCACCCAGAGCGCCGGCTCCGGGACGACGCCGGACTTGATGAAGGACACCCACAGATGGGTCAGACTGCCCTGCGGGATTGAAGGTAAGTGTATATACTTATGCAGTTTTGAGTTAAGTTACTCTTTAAAGGATTTCCTTAAAATCATTTGCTAATAGTTGGAAGATGTTTTTAAGCCTGGAACAGGTTTGATAGATCACCCAGGTTCTTCCATGATAGTCTATCTTCTCCTGTCTTGGAAAACTTTTAAAAAAACAAGTCCATTGTGTGCAGATTTACTTTTGAGTTAGCGGTATTTGATTGGTATTTTTGATTGGTGCATAGTTTCTATTACCATTGGTCATTTAGATATCTGCTTTCCCATATATATTGAAAGTTATTATTTTTAACCTGAGAAAATTGGACTGTGTTGTATGTACACACATCATATGTTTCTCACCCAATATAAACAGTTATAGTCTACTGGGGCAAGAATCTGACGTGTACAGTGGTCGATCGACAATGTATATAGTTCCTTCATGACAGATCCATGAAGGACCAACAATGAAGGACCACAATATAAGTCAATGGAGAAGAGCACAGCAGGGTGTCGCTTGTTCTCCCCCATTTCTCTCTCCGCAGAACAGAATGGCACTGTGTGTAAATCATTTGTTTGTTCATCGTTTTTTTTATGCTGGAAATGATCAGGAAAGTTTGTTTCCAGCAACAAACATTAAACAGTTGTATGCTACCTTAGTCCCCACTTTTTTAGAAACCATTATCATTGATAGTGCTTTACTAAGCACTTTACTTGGGAATGTCCACCATATACATCGTATAAATATTTACTTTAATTAGCCAATCACGTGCCGATGACATCAGTTACCAGGAATTTTCATTTGACACGAATGGATAGGTAAATTAATGTGAATATCTCTAACTTCATCAGTAAATCAGCTTCATTATGTTTGATGTGATATCTGTGTCAGCCAGACAATTATTTTGTACTACCTACCTATTAAAAGATTTCTTGATTCTCACATGTGCCGGATTAGCATAACATCTAATAACTGCATGTAAATAGGAGTTCTAATGAGAAGGATAAACACACCGGCTCGAGGCAGTGTTCTCTCTCTGGCTTCATCTACATCACATTGACCATGAAGATTCTGCTGGTCGTGAATTTGGTCATCTTTATCTCTTATTTTGCAGGTAAAAAAAAATAAATTATAACTTTATTATTTTATAATTTGGGAGGGTCTGTTTCTAAACCAATTAATTTGTTATTCATTAAACATTATGTAAAATCTTCCAGGTCCATGAGTTCATAATAGCAGAAAATGTCTGATGAATATCAGATCCACTGATAGTGGTGGAAACAGCCAACAGTGGGCAATGATGCAAAATTGGCTTGACCCCCAACTTCATCATTACAATTTGGCTTTTGTGGGGGCCACCAGTGGGCTGAGGAGGATCCTTTGGGCAGTGGTGCAATGTGTATCTCTAGATGTCCACCCCATTTCATTGCTTTATAAGCCAACCTCATTGGGTTTTATAGCTACTATTTAAAGGGTTTCCCATAAGCTAGAAGTTGGAATGGAGGGAGTCAGTATAATGCCACGAGTAAAAATGTGAATTAAAAAAAATTCAACCAAAGGAAGAAGAAATCATTTTGGGCATTTTCCATACATCAATGTATTATATTTTACTTATGTGCTCCCAAGGAAAGCCAACAACATAATAAGCTATAGAATTATTTTTTTTTGTAGTGTTTCCAGAAAAAACAACTAAAGTAAACACAATACATGCAAGCTAGTTTTTAAAGTTCCCTATTGAAGTTAATTGAACAAGTTCTTTAAAGGGATTTTTTTTGCCTTCCTCTGGATCAACTATGACTATAGAGTTTTATCTGGGATATGTTGATTTCTCTAGAGGTTGAACCTAATAGACTTATGTCTTTTTTCAACCTGATTTTGTAAAAGAAAGCTACCCAATTCTGATGATTGTCTGGCCCCTATCTGGCACTCTGCAATTCTAAAACTCAGTTGTCGATCTTTGGCTTCATCCTTCCCTCCCTTGATTTTTTAACATGAAATTGCTATCAGTAAAATGTGTAATATTTTTTAAACCTTAAAGCTGATTATATATTTGCTCCTTCCTGATTATACCACTCCTACTATCCCCATTTGAAATTCCTTATCGCTCTTTCAATTTCGAAACGTATCTTGTTTTTCATTACATACCTCTTCTTAGATTGCATGCTGCATTACTATTTTGTGATTATATTCCCCAGTATGTAGCCCCTGCATTATCCCGTGACTGATCACATAAAAGAAAATGCTAACATGTGTGTTTACTGTGCCTTATTCCTAGTATTGATGAATGCATTGAATTCTTTATATTACAGAGGCACTTGTCTGCCATAAATGTGATAATCCCTCAGGAACTACCTGTTTGATCTACACCAATGAGACGTGCCGCCCAAAGATCGACAGATGCTTTGTTACCATTATGGCTCAGATAATTGGTAAGCCAAACTCCTAAGTAAAATCTTTATCCTATCCTACCCTGTCTATGTTTCCAAGCACAGAAGAGCATATGTTGTAAAGTTGCTGAAATATAGAGGATGAAATTGTTGATCACCTTTGGAAAATGCTGGTTGGCTGCCTTTTTCTACACCAGGAAGAAGTATTCAGATTAGCCAAGCCCAAGTTTCTTGAACTCCTCCAGGCCAGAGACCCCGAAAATATTCAAGCCATTGGATCTATATCAGCGTTTCTCAACCCTTTTAACATTGAGAACCCGTAAATAACCTTTAGGTCTTAAAGGAACCCCTGATATATTTACTCAATCCATATAAATAACTCTTGGCCCAAGGAAACACGTAACAACCACTGGAGGACCCTAGGGTTCAACGGAAACCTGGTTGAGAAACACTGATCTAGCTGATAATCAGGCAACGAGCAATTATAATAAGGTCAGCAATAGCAATCTTTAAAGTCTTTTTTTGCCTATTTCCATGAGATATGGTAAATTTGCTATGGTGTTTACCAAATACCATTGTATTGGGTTTCATAATATCCTCCATTTTACACAAATGACCTTGTAAGTTAAAATATTTAAAAGGTTCTTAGATCTCAACTGCAGCAGACGCAGCTGATTTCATCGGATCCCTATCTCTACCCATTGATGTTGGTTACCCAGTTTTTGATATCTCCTGGGGTTCCTCAATTTAACCAACATCTGCTCGTCTCTCAGAATACACCTTGTGATCTCAGCTCTAATGTTTAGCTTTTTTTGGATATCACAAGTGTGCTCCAAATACTTTTGGAAAGGGAAAAAAAGTGTACAACATTGCCATTTAAAATAGTACCTAGAGCTATATATCAAAGGAAAAGAGTTACATGGCCCTCCATACCTGGATTTCAAGTCTTTGCCCTGGTGGAGAAAGAACAGAAGATGTGGAACCTACAAAGCTGGCTGAAGCAGTATGGCCTCCAACATTCCAAATAATAAATGGTGGCTGGATCCTAATTATCAGATAATAATGGACCTTGGGGTAAATCTGGAGTTTCTTTAGGAATAAACATTAAAAAAAATCGAGAAGCAAATCTTTACATTGTTCTTGTTTTAAAGCTAAAGACATCACAAAGTTTTTTGTTTTTTTGTAGGACAAAACATAAGTTATCAGAGTTCCAGGGGATGCGCAAAATACTTTGGGTCATGCGTTGAAACCTCCACCATGACCATGGGAATTGACAAGAAGATGATTAGGCATTCTAAATGTTGTACAGAAGATCACTGCAATAAGGAGCCCATACCAAGTAAGTAAGAAAACCATCAATACAATATAAAGTCTGGGGTAGCAAATAAAAAAGGAGACAAATGTCCATGGTAAAGGGGGGCTAAACTTAAAATATAAGGCTGTTTGAGGATGGATTCACTGTGCATTGGGCCTGATTTATTATAGCTCTCCAATACCATAGAAGATAGACAATTCAGGAGATGGGGGCTGGGTGTTCCAGCAAACCTAAAATGAATCTGGTCTAGGATTCAAATGATTTCCCAACTAATAGCATTATTCTTTAAAAAATCCATTCCAAACTTGTTGGATGATCCAGGTTCTCCAATGATAGTCTATTTTCTCCAATCTTGCAGCTTTAAAAAATCGGGCCCAAGCTGCTTGTTGCCCATGATCAGCAATGTAAGAAAAAAATGCATGCAATTTTTTGTTTAAAGGTTGCTAGGTTGTGGTATGACACAATGGCACAATGGCGGACCATCAACCCCTTTCTCCTACCCTAAAAAAAAATTATTATCAGGCTTTTTTCCTTTTATTTGTTAGACGATGTGGTCATTTACTGATCACATTCAAGAAGCTTCCCAGTATGCTCAGTTTGTGAGCATAATTTTACTTGTGGTACACCAAAGGATAATACAATAAAACAAAATGGTGGAGTAAGAAGGAAGAGTAGAAAAACAATAGAGAGACACCAGCATAACAACAGAACACAGTAACAATAATATGCAGTGCCATCTTGTGGCCATTATGGGCTCATACAGTCAAAGCATAAATGTCGTTGCATCTATTCCAACATTATTTACTTGGTAATCCTACCAATAGCACCCTTCCACTCTCCTCACTAAAGGAAGCCGCGGTGATCACACAGGTCGGTCTTTAAACATATCTTCTTTTTAATTTTATTCATTTTTTTTTTACCTTTGCTTATCTACATTGCACAGCCATGTGAGTAGTAGTTGTACACAAACAAAATATTATTGTTTTATTTTCCAGTTATTCTCCCAGTAAGTGATGTGGTCAATGCAAATCTGGCAACACCAGCAGGTATTTGATTAGCTTCGGCTCATGCCGGTAATAGTATTTTATTCTGTGTTCCATTGTGGAGAATTTGTATCAATGTTCCGGTAGACACAACAGGATAGGACCAATACCCTCTTAAAGAGATGCCACCAAAAAAAAAATATATACCCACTGAAAGATTTATATTTACTATCTCCAGTGACATCTGTAAGATTTTGGATTTCTCAACAATTTTGGTGGCAATGGTCACCATGACTGCAGCAAAACAGATCTGGCAGCCTACCCATACCCAATTCCAACAAGCCACCAAACCATACATACAACCAAACAATAACTACACCATAATATTTGGTTAATGGCCTGAAGGCATATTATCAAACATTTCAACAAATTTTAGTATAAACATAACTTATCAATAAATAACATTACCATAAATTAACATTATTCACATTATTAAACATTATTTACCATTAACCTTTGTAACCTTACCGGTTGCCAATCCCCAAAAGCACCCAATTTCACAGGTGGTCTTCACTGGAATATATAAATTGCACCCAGCCACCAAAACCTCAAAGCTCGGGAACTACATAACCCTTCCTTTACCACAGACCACCACCGTATATTATACAAAAACCACAAAACCATGGAGACCACCAAAGATGGGTCCCTAAACCCACTGTAACACTGTACCAAATGACCACTAACCATCAAAGACCTTAACTGCTCACCCCTTCAAACACCATCCTATCAAAACCTTAAACATAACTCAAAACAATCCCAAAAAGAAGGGTGGGCGAAAAACTTTCCTTTCACCCGCTCTAAGCTAATGGCCTCCCACTTCCTATTCCTGACCTTTTAACATCTTAACCCCTCCTCCACCCCTTAACCCCACCCTTTTCTAACTTCCGAAACTTAATAATAAACCCTATCCTGGTCTACTCCCTTTCTGCCCAGTCATGCCGGCCTTCCTCTACGCTGCTTTCCTTGCATGCTCTAGGCCTGACTGGACAGCCTTAATTTTTGTGGGAAAGCAATCACACTTGCTTGGGGTTTTAGCTGTTTACTATCTATCCAACAAAACAAAAAGTATTGGCTCCAGATAGACTTTTGTTTACTAAACAAGCATCCCGGGATTGCTGGGACAATGTTTGCACCTGCCACAGACCGTGGGGCTCTCGTTGCTTCCTAAGCCCAGCACCAAGGGATGGATAGCTGGGCTGCGTGAACAAGGTTCTGAAAGCACGGACCGGTGTGCAGGTCAATGTAGGACTGTGTAAGCTGTTGTGGGGGTCCCTGCTGGGTGAGAACTGTCTGGGGCCCCCGCTCAATTGAACACCTTGCAAAATGCTATGACTGCCCCTGCTGCACATTATATGGTAACCTAGCTTTTCTGACCTCATTTTAGTGAACTCAACGGACATAAAGGGGAATGGGCTAGAATGTCCGGCATGTATGGAGAAGGGAAATACTTGCACATCAACAGGGACCGTCAAATGCGAAGGAACCCAGGATAAGTGCTTCGAATTCTATGGTGGTTTATCTTTTGGACGTAAGAAGGTCTTTTCAAAGATTCATTGGCTGCTAATAAGAGAAATAACACTTCTGCCCACCCATATATGTATCCAATTTTGAATATCTGCAATTGCCCTTCCTTTTCTTTACAGTATCCCTTAAATATTTTGCCGTTGGCACATGATCCCCATTGCATTGCCCAGTTCCCAATGTCCTTTCTTGACAATAGTAATCCTATAAGTCTTGAAGACTGCCGGAATTGAATACTGGTATTCAACCCCCAATAGACTTCAGTCCCAAGTTGGGCTGAACCCGGCAGTTTTTCATATTCCTAAGGACTAATAATAATAGTAATTTCTAATATTAGCAGTGCTACAATTACAATTTTTACTATGTATTATTAATATGATTATGACTACTATTCATTATTATTAATAATTCATTATTTAAAATTATATTCTTTTTTCACAGCTCCATTGCAATATTGGACCATGAAAGGATGTACCAATGAAATAGTCTGTGAGACTTGCACTCGATTTTATAAAACATCTTTTTTCCTGAAAGGCTACAATTTGACTTGTTCTAAAAATTAAGCACTTACATCTGCTTATAGGAAGCCTGCACATAATAATGTCATTGGATTAAATTCAGATTAGGATAACAATGCCTTATTCCTTTATTGCAATTGGTCTAAATTTGATTTATTGAACTGCAGAAGCGCTCCATTGTTGTAATATGTATACAATAGAAAAAAAAAAAAGGATCTTACAACTTTTTGTAAACTTTTTGTCAAATAAAATGTTTGTGTAGATGAGGTTATGGTCTTTTTTATCAACAAGCTGGATTGGAATTCCATCTTTGAAAATATCTTTCAAAGTCTAAAGGGTATACGCTATGTTTTATTTAATACCAAGATCTTATAATGAAATATGGTTATATGAATGGTCATTATGGAACAGGTACCAAGGTATTTAATGAAGTATGCATCTTTTGGTGGTTGTTACTACTATGTCTGTGATGATACCAAAAGGAAACTGCAGTGGTGCATGGAGGTTAGGTTACCTATTTGGATTTGGAACTTATGTCCCACTTTGAAAAATCCTTGGCCAAGCAGTTATTTGTTGCAAAAAGGGACAGGCGCAGGGGTGTAATGGGGCGGGCACGGGTAAGAACTCTGTGTCCTCACTTTATTTTTAGTCTTTGGTGGTCAGTGGCTCAAGAAAAGTACCCCGCTGGGGGTGCGCACTGGCCAGAGCCATGGACCATGTCTCCCTTACTGATCACAGGCTTCGGGCGGTGGGTAGGCTCAGACCTGCGATGGGAGATTGGACAGGGTCTGGTATCATGACGTCACAAATGGGGATGTGTCCTCACCTTTGAGTGACACAGGCAGGGGTGTAGTGGGGCAGGCATGTACCGTGCCCCCTTTTCTTTTTTTTGTGACTACTCCCCTAAACAGGCGATGTTGCTTCTGCAATACCTGTTCTTACCTGCCTGATCACCACCCAAATGCTCAGCATTGGATGCCAGAAAAATCAGGGAATAATGATAATAATGATTCTCAGCATCCCAACATGGCCAATCAAGATGGCCAAAGATTGCATCCCGGATGAGAAGAAAAAGGAAGATGGGAGCAACCTGCATTGGAACGGGGATAGGTATCGTGGGTTTAAGTACAAAAATGGCGCATCCAGGAGGTTGATGGTATAATTATGTGTTTTCCTTCGGGGTGAGAGGGGATGAATGTGCAGTAGTGCAAGTTTTTTGGTAAAGGTGCTCCTGGTCTTGTCCTGGATCTTATTTGAGGTTAGGTGGCCTCAAAAGGCCTTTCTATAATGTAAAAGACAATGAATCATTTTATTTTGCTAAATCAAATTCTAATACTAAAATGAAAAGAAGAAAATTCCATAACATCTCTGGACTGGTAACACAAAAATGTCCTAAAAGGTGACAAAAAAATGTTGAAGGATATAGTTGTGAAAATTGTATAAAAAAACAAAATCATCCAAGAGCATTGTGACATCTCCAATCATTTGTTCTCCCAGAGGAAGCGGCGAACACGACATACATAACGGAGAAGGTGAGCTGTGTTCTCCTATGTAATATAACATGCAGAACCATCTCTAGTACATGGTACATACACTATACAGCTTCATTACTTCTGCAAATTGCCCAGGGTAAGTGCCCCACCTTATGGTCAGTGCCCTTAACTACAGTTTTGTTCAGAAAGCATTCTTTGCAGTTTAATACCTTTGCTGTTGTTGAGAAATTACTGTCTATTTTATTATGTCCTTTCCTAAAGGAGTGGGATATCTAATATAATACTAATATTAATCATCTTTGTCATATAGAATCTCCAATGTTTGCACCATTTTACAAGTGTATGAACCAAAAAGAATATTTTATTCAAAATTTTAATACGCAACTAGCTTGAGAAACATTTCCTAATATCCCTAGATACGTTTAGTTTTTAGATCATTATAACATAGTTCAACAGCAAAATAGCTAATCCAATACTAAAACAACAATTTGCATGCATAATTCATTATTGCATTACTATCAACAAACCTATAATAACCTTGCTTCGACGCTCCCTGGGGTTGCATGATCTGTGCTGTCTTTCACGATGTTCATTATCTCCAGCGTAACGCTAAGCCTAACTTTATTTATTGAAATAAAAGTCTGCAGTGTGTATAAAAAACAATTGTTCACAAACATTTTCCCCAAAGTACTTTTTGCCATTTTATTATAGAAGGCTAAAGGTTTTACATACCAAAGGGGAAAAAAAATTGCCTGTGTATAATTAAAATGTATTGCTGTGATTTCACTTACTTAACAGTTATACTGTTCATAAGCATTTTCCCCAAATTACTTTCTCCCATTTTATTATAGAAGGCTGCACTGATGTGTTGCATGAAGTTGGCCTCAGCCTTCTTTAGTCGAAGTCAAAGACAGGTGTGCCAATGCCGCATCTTGCCATTGGATGAGTTCATGTGCTGGCACGTTTGCCCACGCATAGGATATACAAAATCAGAATTAGAGTTTAGGGAGCTTAAATTTTGAGTTCCAATCTGAAATAGAATAGTTCCAATCCAAGTTGGAATGAACACTGATCAGAGCTATCCAATCACGAATAGTTAGAGCCATCATTTTTCAAACACCCTCAAGGATTTGCATCTTCTTCTTGGATTGAGATGCCAATTTTAGCTACAGACTTTCATCTTTAGACTTGTTACAAAGTTGCAATTTTGCAGTCCGATTAATTACCCAAAAAGTATAACTTTTCTGTCTTGAGGGCACAAATTTTTTTGTAAAATGGAAATCAGGTCTTAGGCATTTGCCACCAGAACAGGAGTTCCTTTGGAAGATTTCTTTTTTTGGAATTTTCTTCACTCTTAGTCTTGATAATTGTGATCTCTGAGACAAAGAGAAAGCTTACCAGAGACAGTTGACCAATTTTGGATTTTCCCCAACTTTTAGTTATGAGGACAGTGCCTACCAAAACTATTAGGAAGGGGGGGCTGAATCTCCCAAACAAAAACAGATAGCAAAAAAGAAACGAAAAGGGATTTTCCCAAACTCTATCCAAGTTATTTCTAAAAAAAAAAATTGGTCTTAAAATACACTTAACAAACTAAAGTTACTCTAAAGGCCTTATCCCCACCACCCTGCTTTAACTAATTGCTGGCATTATAAAAAAATATATAAATTGTGGTATATTACTGGGGGTTGCTCATGGTAACGGGATGCTTACAGGGCAGATAGGAGGCAGCAGACACCAAATGTCCAAAATAACAGCAGTTTTATTTCTTTAGCCCAGTGTTACAGAACACTCTTTTACTCTACAGAAAAAAACAGTAAACAACAGTGGCCTGGCTGGGCCTCTAGCTACCTCACTGGTTGCCCTGTCTCTCTAACACTCAAGATCAACACTATTTCCCTCACAGTTCAAGTCTTGTTTGCCCTCTGGCTTTCCTGCTACTCTGTCCCCTCTCATGCAGCCTGGAACCCACTCTGGCTCCCTTCTCCTGCCTGGAACAGATTCTGGCTCCCTTCTCCTGCCTGGAACAGATTCTGGCTCCCTTCACAGCCTGGAACAGACTTTTGCTCAGCCTGGAACCCTCTGGCTGCCTTCTCAGCCTGGAACCCTCTGGCTCTTTCTCAGCCTGGAACCCTCTGGCTCTCTCTCGGCCTGGAACCCTCTGGCTGATCACTTCCCTCAACCTGAGTGCAGGTGCATAAAAACCCAAACACTGATTTGGGTTGGGCCAGGCAACCCACCCTTTCACTCCCTTGGGTGGGTCCGATTTTCCCTGGTTTCCTTCCTAAAAACCTATACAAACATAATCATACTCTCTTTTCCCTGGAGCCTCTACAACATTATCTAATATATAATACTCCCCTCAATCTGTAGTTTTGAGTCTTCCTTTGTCTACTGTTTACAGGAGAAGTTGACCTTCTTTGGGTGTCCAAGTCACTGAATACTGTGATGTGCCTATTGGCAGTCCTCGGAGGTCCAGAAGAGACATCAGCACAAGGAGACTATCAGGGGTATGCTGCACATCTTTAGCCCTGGGGTAACAAACTTTCCATGCCCAGGAATGGCTCCAGCAGGGGACTCAGATGGTGGGCCTAAGTGAGTATACCTTTACCAGGCAAGAAAAAGTGTAGGATAGGTAAGAGGGGCATGAGAGATAGAGGTGGGTCGGATATTAATATTTGCCTGGAGATAGACTTTTAGCTTGGACTGTTATCACATGTCTACAGTACATTCCAAACTCATCACAAATGACAAAACATTTTGCAATGCTAGCTCCATATTAACACCTGTTCATGAGTTGTGCAGTATTTAAATTGTATGACCTTTCTACGACTCGTCTAACCACTTGTTTTTCACTTGTTTTTCACAATAACACCCATCTATCTATGCCTATTAACATCAAAGCATCTTTCAGTTAATGAATTGAAAAAAATATGCCTGGGCTTGCTATTAGCACTGGTTATGTTGCCGCAGTAACTTCAGGCAAATAAATTAACTGACTAACCCTGACCCATTTATGTAACATCAGCCAATGTAGAGTTATTAAATCTGTGAAAAATTAGTTTTATAACAATGAGTAAAGTGAAAACAGGCTTGAAATAACTCACTGTACTTTAACTATGGAAAACTTTGGAAAGACAGGTAAGCAATTTAGGGTTGGGTGCATTGGGTTGTTCCAAAGGCCTTGTTGATAATAATGGAAAATCACAGAATCATTCAGCATGGGAGAAAAAACTTTTCTGGCTCAGATCTATAATTTATACTGTAATATACACTTTTTTTGTCTCCAAAATGGCACTTTTTTTTTTATTAGTGGCTTATAGTATTACCAGGGGGTATACCTTACCTTTACTGGTTCCTGTAATTTGGTCTCCTCTGTGCTCTTTCTCTATGAATGACAGATTTGTCTTATTTTTTTAACTCATTGTGCATAGGCGGCTTAAGACGTAATTTATATCAAAGGCTGCCGGGGGAATACATTACGTTGTCCATGGAAGGCAGAAGTTGGACCCACAGAGCTGAATTTCAGAGATTTGGGTATTTTGAATTATAATGCAACAAGGAGTTGATAGGATGCATTGACCTTCTTTTTTAACCACTGAGCTATCACCGCGTGCCAAATGTTTTGACATTTACAGCATGAAAGGGACCTACCTACCTATATAGTATTAGTATTTGCACAAGGCCACTTGTTTTTTAAGTTGTCCCATGGCTACCATGTTTAGAGGCCCCACCCCCAATCTCCCGAAAGTCTCAGCTTCCAAAGTTAGATACTTCGGAGGTCTAGAAACACCTCCTGTTGCTTTTCTACATAGACTTTGTCCTCTGACGATTTTTCTCGCTTGCTGATTTTATACTGTTCTTTGCAAGATGCTGTAACTGCTGGAACAAGCTCAAGAGTCTAAACCTGGGAACATGTATGTGTGAACCCAAGAAAAACATTTAGGATTTACCGAGAAAACTCATGAGGCCTTCCTCTAATATTGGCAACACAGAGGATTCCCAATCATTCAGAATAATCTGTTTAGACATTGTGTAGATTATATACCCAGGCCCGGGTTATATTAGGGTACACTGGAATTGGGCCACACTATACTTCCTTATGTAAAACATCAACCGCACCCAGACTGGGATAAATGGAGACTGGCCTCCAGTCTTTTAATGGAAAGCTTGTCATTTACCCTGCAAGGCCATGGACAGACTTTCCAGCAAAGGCCTAACACAACAAACTATTTTTTTTTAGAGTGGGGGGTAGGTTGACCACTGAAGATCCCAAGACAGTAAATAAAACATAAGCAAAGCCCAGGGTGATAGTTACTTTTGATTAAGATTGGGGTAGCGTGAGTTCAGAACTAGCTCCTGTGAGAAAGACAGTCATCCAGACCTAAGCTTTGCTAGGAACTCTCAGGGTAGGGGAGGAAAAAAGAAAAGGATCAATGCGGTAAAATATCTGCTTCCTCAATAGCTTTTTGCCTAGCTATTCTAAATACATAATCCTTAAATACTTTGTCACTGATTTGAAATAAGTGTGCAGATAAAGGCTTCTGATTTTCCTGACTTGCATACTTGTTCCATGTCAGTATGGAAGTCTAAGGATAAGGAAGGTCAGGCACTTAGCATTTTTAGAAGGAGATCAGAAAGGACAACTACTTTTTGCTCTCATAACAGATCTAGGTAAATATAAGCTGGAAATGAAACACATTAATTAAATAAAATTGGGTCAGAGATTATGAGATGTAACACAGACTTATAAAATCGAGTCATGTCACAGCACGTTCAGGTGGCCAGGATGTTTTTCAGACCAGAAGAACAAGGATTATAAATGGGTTCTATTGCATAGCCTTCGTAACATCCGACACAATAATGCTGAAAATATGGGTGGGTGAGTGGAAAAGGATTAATAATGAACAGGGCAGGTCTTTGAACAATGCATATAATAACAGTGACGTTAGTAAGGACACAGCAGGGAGAACATGATATCACTTAGATTCACCTTTTGCTATAAAATAGTTATCCATGATCAGGAATCGTTGCCTTGAAACTGGCTTTTGACATCTTTACTATTTCCACTTTTATACTAACATTTATCTTGGGCAACAAGTGGCCTCACTTTCCAAGTCCCATGACTGCCAACATCAGTATTTTCTAAATGGACTCAATAATACATGGTTTGAATCTTCAAATGTTCCACCACTAGGCTTTGTAGGCTTTAAATAAGGAAGCTTCACAATTGGAAAATTGTGAAAACCCTTCTAACTGCGATAAACTTTAAGCTTAAACTCCAGTCGCACGATATTTTAGCCATATGTGTGTGTTGGGGGAGATGTTGGTTTTTCTTGTGCTAAAGTCTTTGTTCCATTTTTCCCTTTGCATTGCATGTTGTTCAAACAATCCTAGGAAGCTCCCATGCCACCTTTGGACCTGCCTCGTTAATGGGTTGGGGGACAAGCAGCAACATCAACTCTATCCTCCCAGTCCCAGAGCTGACCACTAGCTAACCCTGTAATGTGTTGGTTGCCAGGAATGCCATTTGTTCCATGGCACTATCAGTCTGCATTGAATAAATTAGGTCTAGGCACACCTGATAATAAATGCTGTCCTTATAATCTTTAACCAGAGGCACAGAAAAGAAAATCAGTGGTTTACAAAACCATAACGATGTCATTGCTGTGAAATGCTCCATTTTCTTCTACAAAAGTAGTCATAATTAAAAAAAAAAAAACAAATAAATCATTAAATCCAATGACAAGTGAACTGAATACCATCGATTATCTCATGCCAATGTCAGCTTTCAAGAGGTGGGTAATGTTAGGCAGAAAGTGAACAGTCTGTTCTTGAAAAAAAAATTGGGAAAGGTGACTTTGACCAGGACAAGTTTAGGATGGCTGGACAACAGTGTCAGACCATCTCCAAACCAGCAGTTTTTATTAGGTGTTTCCAGTATAAGTTCGAACAATCAATCCTTGAAGGGATTGTGTTGGAAGAAAAAAAAATGGACAGGCGTAAAGAATCTGAGCAACATTAACAAGCTAGATGACTGGGTGAAGGCATCTCCAAAATGTAAGGTCTTGTGGAAGGTCAACTGGTGAACCAATGGCAGGGTCATGTGTGCCAAAGGCTTATTGATGCTCCTGGATAGAAAGTTAGTCCATTAGGTTTGACATGTTGTACATATTGCTGAAAATTGTAATGCTGAGCATAAAAAAGGTCAGAAAGCACAGTGCACTACAATTTGCTGTTTCTAGGGCTGCGAGATTCCAGACTATCCAAAGTTGGACCACTGTCCACCACCAAAAGCACCGGCAATGGCCATAGGAGTGTCAAAATGAATCAAAAGGCAATAGGAGAAGGTATTTGGATGTCTGGTTGACTAATCTGTTGCTAACTTCTTGGTGCCAGATACCAAATCACACCTTGTAGAGTCCATGCCATGATGGGTCAAAGCTGATTAGGGAACCTACATGACATTAGGCATTTGATTTTTTTGTTTGAGCTGATCTGGGTATATGAAGGTAGAAATTGGTAAATGGTGGAGCCCTGGGTGTCAAGCAAGTCAGGGAGTTGGAGGAAAGATGTACCACCATGGTCATGATTAATAAAGAAGATGCAAGTGTGAATGTAATAGAAAAGGTTATGGAAAAAGTTTGATTCCAAAGCCTTTCAAAGATATGTATAGGATCCTTTCACCTTCGCAATGCAATGACAGCACAGTGAAAGTCTCATAAAAATTAATTTACAGAGGCTTTGTTTAGGATTAGGGCAGTGACTGAGCTCTGTGCATACCCTGGATGACTCTTCCATTAAAAAGATGCTTCAGGGAAAGTTAGGCTGGTGTCATGCAGGTTCGACAGCTACTGATGATGTTTGCATGGGAGTTTCCTGCTAATGATCTGTGGACTGGAGCCAAACACAGTTGATTTTGGAGCATTTTGCATTTTGCAGCTCACCGGTTGGAACCAGAATCAGCCTCACAAAAAGTGAAATCGGGATGAAGTCCAGAATTTTATACATTTCTCCAGTTACAATCATTTGCATGATCTCTCTTCTGGGATTACAAGGTAACTCTTCTTTCCATGTATAAAGCAATAATGACAAGCAGGTTTATGGTATGACTATACCACTGGGGTACTGGATGTACAGCAGAAAGAGGACCTGTCCTAACAATAGATGTAAACCTTTTTTGGATTGCATTTAGCCTGCTAAAGCTCCCTGTATCATGAAGAATTTGTATTTTTTACATCCTTTTATTCGTTTTCCCTTTGATATTGCTGCCATTCTTCACCAGCCTCTTTTAGCCACTTCCTTTCTACATGGACCAGATAGTGGAGATGCCTTTGTATGTGTACCAAAGTGGAGACAATTGTCACCATATAACAGGAAGTACCAGAATGGCCCGAATTGGTATAGTATAATGCTATGAAAGCTGAAGATATATCAATGTTATATTAACAATAACATTTTTGATTTTAGTCATTGGGATTACATTATTATAAGGGATCACTTTTGTGAAAAATACTTAATTCCGATAACTGTAGACAGTCATAATAGACTTCAGTATTTAAAGTTTATAGTATTCTGACCCATGACCATTTTGGAGTGGATTTCTCCTATTTAATATAAAGTATATTTAAGAAATATATGCACTTTAGCCTATTTTATCCAAAAAATCTCAGATTGTCATATGCCATTACCTGAAATCTCTTTTAGGTTTAGAATACAATTTTAGGGTTTAATATGTAGTGTTTAAAATATATGAAGTTTAATACAGGTCCAAGTCCTTCTGGTATTGCATTGTATGTTTTTGGTGTATTTTTACTTTAAAATTGTTTAAAACATTATACTTTTATTTCTATTTGATGTGTTTTTTTTATATTTTATTATTATTATGTGTTTATAAAGCAGCGAATGTTATATTTACCAAACATTTACAGCAGGTGAATCAATCATTTTGTAATAAAACACATGGGGTAGGTAGATAAAAGGTGGGTCTATATGCACCACATGCACTGAGATCCATTATTCATAATAATGCCAATGAAAGTCAACAGTTTGAATATTTGGTGAATGTTTGGTGAATGATACAGTCATTGATTTTAAATATACTCCTGTGTACAATACTTTTTTTTATCACTTTTTATTATTTTGTTACTAGATTAGGGCTTACTTCATCCATTGGGCTGCATCACAAAATGCAAACTCCACCAATGACAAGATGAATCATCCAATAAGCCAAGTGCACAGCATACAATGTTTGGGAATTGTTGTATTTAATTATAGTACATTGTTCTATGAATCACAGTGCAATGTGGCATGTGTTAAGAAGATGCATTTTGGCTTCTATGGTGGCGTGTGGTCCCACACAGTCAAGTCACAAACTTTTATGTCCTTTTTCAAGTTCACAATGTGGTCAACTTAGTTTAGGAGGCACATTGCTTAAGAGGAACCGGGCCCAAAGTAAAACCACAGGCATGAGATGTCAGGAGAGTGGGCTGTGTTTGACAATGTCACATTATTATCTGCTTATTTTCTAAAATCATAGAGAAATCCAGTATGGTGGAGCTCCTGGCACTGTACATGTCCAGTGAAAAGTCCCAAAACTCTCTTTTTACTGTCTTATGGTCTATGGGCAGCTTTGCTTTAATGGAAACCTACTGTAAAATAAATTTGTTGCTTGCCTTTGCTGACCACTCCCAAAAGCTAACTGGTTGACGGTTTTGTTTTATTGTATTTTAGTCCTTGATCAGAACACGCACAATGGAAGGATTTCAAAGGTTAACACTGTGGCCTTTGCAGCGCTAGGTCCCAGGTTCGAACTAGGGCAGGGCACTATCTGCATGGAGTTTGCATGTTCTCCCGTGTTTTTGTGGGTTTCCTCCCACATTCCAAAAACATGCAGTTAGGTTAATTGGCTTCCCCCCAAAATTGACCTTAGACTGTATCAAAGACATATGTTTATGGTAGGGACATTAGATTGTGAGCTCTTTTGAGGAACAGCTAGTAACATGACTATGGACTTTGTGAAGTGCTGCTTATTAAAAAAAGAAATTAAACATAACTTTTTCATATATTTCCATCCTTTTTGCAATGCAGCACACCTGAATGACTTCTTGCCTTTTCTTCTCGCTCTATAAACTCTCAAATTGTACAGTAGATTATAAGAGGCTGATACCAAATCAAAGTCAGCTTCTTGCTTGCTTAAAAAATGCAATAATGATAACAGTGCTGCATTAATTTGTGTTTTCCTATATTATTGATCATATGCACCAGGTATCCAGGCTGAACCCATTGAATGCTACACCTGCAAAGATGAAGGAGATGGGGGCTGCTTACCAGACAAAGCAATGAATGTTTCCTGTCCCTTGGATCGTGACATGTGTGTGGAAACCATCATAGCCATAGTGACAAGTATGTCGAAAAAGTATATTAAAATATGGGTCTGATTTAATAAAGCTCTCCAAGACTTTAAAAGATAGACTATAATAGGAGAACCTGGTTCACCCAACAATCCTGCAATGGATTTCATTCAAAATCATTTGCTGTTAGTTAGCAAATATTTTTAATCCTGGACCAGATCCATTTCGGGTTTGGTGGATCTCCCAGATTCCCCAATGATAGCTATCTTCTGCAGTCTTTGAGATTTAATAACTCAAGCCCTGTGTTTCATCCAAAGCCACCGTTCAGCCCAGTTCACAATGCACCTGTAAAAAAAGAACCGAGAAGATGAACTGCATTTAGTCATTAGGTTTTTTGTATATTTTGGACATGTGTCACCATTGCAAAGCAGCAGAGAAGATTGTTAGAGTTGGGTGTGATCAGCTCATATGGTAATTAAATATCTCAGAACATCACTGTAAATGATACCAAACTTTTCCACAACCTCTTTATTAGCCATATTTACGTCAATCAGAGCAAACATTTAAACCAATAGCAGGTAAAGTGAACAGCATGTATTATCTGGTTACATTGACAAATGTCAAGGGGTGGGATATATCAGGCAGCACTAGAACAGCCAGTTTTTAAAGATGATGTGTTAGAAGATGGAAATAATTGGGCAAAGGTAAGGATCTGAGTGACTTTGATAAGTAGGATGGTTAGACGATGGGTCACAACACCCCTGACATGGCAGGTATTGTAGGGTGTTCCCAGTATGTAGTGGGTAATATCTACCCCAAGTGGTCCAAGGTACAATACCTGGTGAACCAGCAACAGGGTAATGGGCACCCAAGGCTAACTGATGTGTGTTGGGGGAAATTAGCCCATCTGGTATGATCTATAGAGTAACACAAAATACCGAAAAGGTAATGATGCCCATGAGAGGAAGGTGTTAGAACAACCTGTGCATTACAGCTTGAGTATTTGGGACTGTGTAGACCTAGACTTGTGTGAGTGCCCATGCTAACCCCTGTCTACTGCCAAAAGTGCCAACAATGGGCACGAGAGGGTCATAATTTGATCATGGAACACTAGAATAAGGTGGTCTGGTCTGATGAATCACATTTTCTTTTAGATTATGTGGATGACCAGGTCCATGCGTGCTTTTACCTAGGGAAGAGATAGCAGTAGGAGACACTATGCAATGAAAGCAAGCTTAAGGCTATGTACACATGTAAGATGATTCTCACTCGATACAAACGGTAAGGATTGTAAGAATAAACGGGTAAGAATCTCTTTTTCATGGATCCGACCTTGTATACAAGAGGAGAAGAGCACAAATGGGTACCACTCGCTCCTTCTCCCTCCACCCCTCTCCATATCTATCATCTATCTATCTATCTATCTATCTATCTATCTATCTATCTATCTATCTATCTATCTATCTATCTATCTATCTTTTTCATGCTGCCAGAAATGATCACAAAAGATTGTTTCCAGCTACAAATATTTGTAGGTGGGTATGCATTCTAAAGAATCTGCTAATGTCTTGGTTCCAGGTAGCATATGACACCTTCAAAGCTCTTATGTAGTCCAAGCCTCAACTGGTCAAAGTTGTTTTGGTGGTACAAGGAGGACCTACACAATATTAGACAGGTGGTTTAAAGTTTTGACATAAAGTGTCTAAATCAATCTAAATCTAATTCAATCATTAAAAGTCAGTAATAACTCATAACATGTTTCAAGGATTCCAAAAGCCATCTTGTGCTGATGGGAAAAACTAATGGTATGCCTATGTAATATAACATCATAATAATAACATTGTCTTGTTCAACAGGTCACGACAAGCACGTGGTGCTGATGAAAGGCTGTGGCTTTGGTAGTCCCGCTGTTTTGAACAAAAACATATTATCCTATGGAATATCGATATATATGCATCTTAAACAATGCAACACCAGCTTGTGCAACACCAATATGGACCTGAAAAACTACCAACTGGCTCCTGCTGGTAATTATGTTATTAAGGTTCTCCACAACATTTGTAATAAAAGTGAGCCACCCATTTATACCTAGCTCTATACCTTAAATGACTTGGGTAAAGCTAAGCAAGGACAGCTCTGCTGAATTAATTACCGTCAACCTTTTTCCACACTTTAATGTATATCTTTACAAGCTTCCTAATATTTGTATTTAAGAAGAGATGAAATTCTAGTTCAATAAAAGAGTGTTTTGGGCTTTTGCCATCCACCATTTGCCATTTTCGCTAACTTACAGCTGTATAGAAAAGTTTAAGAAGATTACAACTTCTTAACAACTGGCTCCCATATAATGTTCACCTTGCCAATCAAAGAAGTGATTGGCTAACTAAACATTGAATGGGTCTTTGTGGTTAATGTTCAATGGGCCAATCGACAATCAACAGGCGTGTTGGGCTGGATAGAGTGGATGAAGGTGAAGACCTATATCAGGTTTTTATGTATATTTTGTTTTCTTGTTGGAAACATTTTCCGTCTCTACTTGTCCTGATGATAGTAATGTAATAGGAAGTAAAAGAGAATAAAACAATGGTATACTTATCTATGGAACATGGCCTAACGTGAAATCTTCCAATAGTTACACCTTTTTTCATCGATGAATGTCCAAGAGGAGATTTGCTTTCATTTTGGAGAGCTAAGTAAACTTGAAAAAAGGCTAGCACTGGATACAAAAATGGCATTGGACATACTTTAAGGCTTTTTATGAACTTATTTTATCATTTAATTTACTATCAGTTTGATATTAGACCAAAATCAGCCTTTGTGCCAGTAAAGAGAAGGTACCCTAGGCATGGTAGAAGCTTTGGCCTTCCTCATCCAATCTATTGGCATTAATATGAGTTACAATAGATACAAAGAAGCTACCCCAATAGCATTGACATTGCCCCATCAGGTACCATCTACCTATGAATGTACCCCCTTGTGAAATGTCCTAAACATACAATGAGCTTTAGTCTCTGGCTTACATTGCCTTGTGGATGACCGATCTTTGAGACCCCATAGCATGTATATAAGCTTTTATAGCTAAAGTTATACTTATGTAATACAAAACATCTGCCTCTACAACTGTCCAATTTTTACAACTTTTTTATTAGCCAATCCTTTTAACTTGTTTGTTGGGTTACTTTGTGTGAAATCCTTCATCTTGATAAACCTGTTTACATAGTCTGTTATATATCTCACATTTGTGTTTTTGGCACTGAATCCTAAACAATTACATTGTCATGGTGTATGTTTGTCTCTGCAGATAACGAAACTCGAGTACCTAATGATGACCAATGCTACAGCTGTATCGGAAAGCCTAAAACTGAGTGTTCGCCATCCAATGCTCCCGTAATGCAATGTTTCAACACGTACAGCCACTGCTTTGATGGAAATGTCACTGTATCTATTGGTAATATATTTTATTATGGGTGATAAGTGAGTTACATAAAGCCTAACTTTAATCGAACTGTTGCCAATAATGGCTCCTACATTGGAATACTATATTGTACATGGGACTTTTAGGATTTGTTTTGTTTAGAGAATCTGACTTGGCATATATATATATATATATATATATATATATATATATATATATAGTATATATATTTTGTGGGGTGGGGGGAATATTCCCTCCATCTAGAGAAAATGATGCAAGTCACCTTCTTCGTTCTTCCTACATCCGAATGAGTGAACCCAATGGCAGCCCCAGTGGTGGCACACTGGGTAAAAAATAGCACTCCTTTGGTTGTGGAGAAGGGAAGAAAAAAACTAAATTTGAATAGGATGTGGAGCCATCAGTAAAAAAAATACGTAGGCTGCAATTGATGACTCAATTGAAACATGAAATTGAAAAATTCTAGCTGCTTGACTCTCATTCTGATTCTGAAAGGCCACCAAAATCATTGGCTACATGTATATTTTTACCTATACAAAAAACTTGTAAAACTAGATTTCTGAACTTGATAAATGATGGACTTCTTCTTTTTTGTACAGATAACGACACAATAGTCATACCAGTTAAGAGCTGTTCCATGAGATACCGTTGCAGTGTGCACAGTCTGATCTATGGAAGTGTGTCCACTGAAATAAGAGGAGCCTGTTGTTCAGAAGGGATCTGCAACAGTGACCTGTCCGACAAAACTCATTTGGCGGATCAGCCCTTTCTTGTTGTGCTGAATGATCAGAACGAGGAACAGGCCCACACAGCGCCTCCACCACAATGGATCACCGCGGTACCAGGGACAGACTCCACTCCCACAAATGGCTCCATTGCAAGGGATGGAGATAGTCCTGAATCCAGTGTCCTGACTCAGGATAGTGAAAACAATGCAGCTTGTGGACTTTCATTTTCACTTTGGCTTTTTATTTTTCTGATTACAGTTTCTTGATCAATTACAAATTGTCTGCAAATGTGTCAAGGGGAAGAGAGGGAGCTAGTGGGAACATCCCTCCTCCCTTCCCCCTTAAAATTATTCTAACTTAATTTTTTAATTCAGAGCAGGCAATGAATAGGTGACAAGACCATAGATGACAAAATACTAGAATACCCTTTTTAGTAAAAACCTAGTTGCCTGGCATTTATGTTTGTCCTTTGATTGATATGAGTTACCTGGGATGTACCTGCAGACAGTAAAAATTCTTATTTAAACACTAAGGTCAATCAGTCTATAAATACAGATGTCATTAAAATGTATCTACAAGCAATTGTCTCTCTCTTGCTGTCCTGGTGACATATCAACGGATAGAACTTCTCAAACAGCAGGGAGCAATGGTTTTTCCAATTGCAGAGTTGTAGGCCTGATTCAGCAGGGGTTCGTTGGATCTTTACAAGGAGACCACTGCTTCCACACAGGGGACAAGGGTCTATTTCTGTAGCATGCTAGCAGGGGACAAGTTCATCATATTCAACCACTAGGGAAAGAAACATACTAGAAACCAGCAAATTCCAAATAGAACCATATATACATAGGTAATCCAGAGGAAAACAAAAAAACCTTGGTTCAAAAAAATCCTTCCAGATCCCAGGCATTCGGATGTTCCCTGTATCAACATCAACTCTGTTATCTTTACTTTTAAATTTCAATACCCAGTTATATTCTGTGCTTCTAGAAAAACATCCATTCCGCCGATTCCACATTTTCACAGACCTTACAGTGAAGAATCCCTTCCTCATCCGGCGCTTAAACTTCTTTTCCTCCAGACGCAAAGAGTGCCCTCTTGTTCTTTGTAATGATCTCAAAGTGAATATTGGGGAGAGAGTTCTCTATATGGACCGTTTATATATTTATACAGGGTGATCATATCCCCCCTTATACGTCTCTTCTCAAGGGAGAATAGATTCAGTTCAGCTAATCTCTCCTCATAGCTGAGCTCCTCCATTCCTTTTATTAGTTTAGTTGGCCTTCTCTGCAGTCTCTCCAATTCCACAATGTCCTTTTTGTGAACTGGTACCCAAACCTGGACGGCATATTCCAGATGTGGTCTAACCAATGCTTTGTACAGGGGCAGTATATCAGCAATTTACATGCATGCAGTTATAGTCTTTAAATCTATAAACATATACAGAAACATTTGTGTTAATATTATGAGAGAAACCTGAGTCCAGAAATATAAAGTACCGTATTTTCAGGAGTATAAGGCGACTGGGCCTATAAGACGACCCCCCCAACTGATTGGTTAGAGTGGTCTGCCAATTAATTGGTAGACCACTCTAATCAATCAGTTGGGGGTCGTGTTATATGTCCAGTATTGTACTGTTCCTTCTGCCTGTCAGATCTCGCTATTGTGAGATCTGAGAGATTCTCTATCCAAGAACACTCGAGTCCTGCAGCTGTGCTCATCATGAATAAATACATTGTGATGATTCCCACGGCTGCATTTATTGATGAGCACAGCCACGGGACTCACACTGACAAGAGGAGTACCACAACTGCAAGCCCTCATTTAACCTCTACTGCCAGGAGGATTCCCATGGCTGCATTCATGAATGCAGCGGCGGTACTCCTCCTGTATTGATTTTCTTGATCTTCCGATGGGTCCGTGGAATTGGTTCGCCGAAATTCCGCAGACCCTTCGGAAGTTCGAGGAAATTCTCGCTCATCCCTAATCAACACATATGAACTATTGGTGTTCATGATAGCAAAGCTTTTGTAAGACCATTTTGATATTTCCATATTCTTCTTTACGTTTTTGCTGACTAATTAGAATTGATACATAGCAGTTACCATTATGCAATAAAACAGATTACAAACTTTGAGTGGAATTGTCCATGAAAAGCCGCCGGTCTTCTGCTCGGTATTCTGGTACTCCCATATGGGCTAGTAGTCCAGGGATGTTACAACAGTATATGAAGTCTCCATCTTCACTGAAATATGGTCGGAGTGTCACCTCTCTTGTCCTATAAACCGTTATTTTGACTTCCAGTTTCAGACAGTTCTTTTCTTTTAGCCTGGATGCTAAAAAGTTCAGATGTTTGTTTTGACAGACTTAGGTCACGTATTAAATCATTGCGCTCTTCTTGGGAAAACTGCTGGTTTGATGAAACACTTCCTTCATATTCACTTCCACTGCTAACTCCTGGATTACACTCCAAACCCTGTATATCCTCCATGTTTGATACAGGAATATCAGGGAGTGTACTGAACACTGGTATGGGAACATCAGCACCATGCGGCACAGGTCGTCTTGCTGATTCCAAATGAATGTGAAAAAACTTTTCACATTCAAAGCACAAAAATAACAATCATTATGATGATATTTGGGCTCTCGCCATACCATAGGTACACCAAATTTCAAACTTTTTAGTTTTCCATTTTTCCACTGACGTAGACACTCTACACAAGTTTTGCATACCATATGGGGAGCCCAATACTTATCTTAGTCCCCCAGCTTCATACCAACATATGCAAGATATGTTTGTTTCACAAATTCTGTAATGTTTCCTCTCAGTTTTTGCTGAGAATATTCACCACAAATGTAGCAAAATACATTAGGGTCACTTAAACAACTTATTCTTGAAGAACTCATATTTCTGTAAAAAAAGAGAAAATGTATGAATAAAAAGAAGGCAAATTAAAGATTCATAAAAATAATGCTACATTTATTAAAAAAATGCAAAACTTTGGTGTAAATAAAGATTGATAATAATATGCTGTGTTAAAATTTGTGGTTCATTCTGATTCCTGTATCACAAAATCTAGAGCCAATTCAATTGATGTCATTTCTGGATTCAGCAGACCTGAAATACATATAAATATATTAAAAAATCAATGGCAAGTGAAAAAATGTTTTTTGTTGAGCTGTGTAATCATTGTTCTACTAAGTAATAGTCCTGTGCTGCCCTCTACTGTCAGTTGTTTCACAAGTGAAAAGTTTATGAACCACTTTGTAAACTTACAAATGAATATATAGTAATATAACACAACCTTAAAAGATCTAACATACTGTGATTTCTAAAGAAATGTGGTCAGGTTAAAGTACATGTGTCTAAAGCTGGCCATCCCAATCTGATTGTACACTCCTCTTCAACATTCAAAATTTTACAAACATGCAAGTTACAGTATTACCAACAACTGTTTATACCAGTGTTTCTCCAGTGGTTGCTGGGGGTTCTTTGAGCAATGAGCTGTTTGTACTTCTCAGGTCAGTTAAAGTGACACCAATGATTTTTTTCGCTATCTGTGAGGGTGACATTCTTCCCAGTAACCACGAAGCTAATGTACTGTGAACTGTGAATATAAAAATTATAGCAGGGGGTTCCCCAAGACCCGAAAGGTTTTTAAAGGGTTCCCCCATGTAAAAAAGGCTGAGAAACACTGGTTTATATTGAGCCATAGAGATGCGGGGACTGATATTGTGATGATCCTTCTCGAAATACTTCCACATTTGATATTAATATATTGTTAGTGGTTTATCTTATTTTTACACCCTTTGAAGCCTCTAATCTTGGCCCCTACCCCATATAAACAATTTATGCCAACCTATACAATTCTTCATTTGCAATGCTACAGAAGACTAAACAAAGTGCTGACATACTGCCAGAGACTGCATGCATGTTACAGGAGTTGGCCAGAGACTTCAGTTATAGTACAAGCATAGTTCAAGAATTGTGACTTGCAATAGAAGACAATCAGAGACTGTGGGCATGTTACAAGAAACTGTTAAAGGCCACTGACATTGCAATCACTGAACAAACCAGTGCTCCCACAATTGTTCCCCCATTTAACAATCTTAAAAATACCTAGCTCCTTGTTTGTTATACATGCAATATTTGGTATTTGGGCAATCACTTGCAAAGCCCCCAGTCTCTATCATTCTCCTGCATAAAGCCCCCAGTCACCAACCATACCTGTGCCATGTCTGCATTATGTCCCTATTACTAGGGATATGCGAGCGAGATTTGGAAATTCAATCTCGCGGCGAATTGGGCCTTTCTCACTTACCGAACATGTAAGTGAGGACGGCCTTGTAAATCCGGCCGTCAAATTTAAATTTTTCGGGACCTGCAAGAGCAATCAGGGGAGCAGAGCTGAGAGCTCCACTCCTCTGATTTCTCTTGAAGCCCTACCAGAACTGTAGTATGTGTTCTTGGATAGAGATTCTCTATCCAAGAGAACAAGAGTTCCGCAGTTGTGCTCATGAATGAATGCAGCTGTGGGAATCATCACAGGATAATTCCCACAGCTGTACTCACATGACTCGCGGGACTCACGGAACTCACACTGACAGGAGGAGTACCACGGCTGAACTCATCAATGAATGCAGCCGTGGGAATCATCCTGTAATTTTCGCAATATCAGTTCCCTGAAATTTTGCAGACCAATCGGAAGGTCAACGAAATTTTCTCAAGACTGGCAGAGGCCTTCTCGTGCATCCCTACTCATCTCCCATTGACTTCGTGTCTAGTCTTCATCAGTCCCCTGTAGCATCGCATATGTGGACTACCATGTGTGGCCCTTTGGAAATTTTAGAAGCCACACCTGAGGTCTCCTAAATCAACTAAGTATACTGCTGCTGCCCCAGGTGGATATAGTAATTATAGTTGGGTTCTCTGAAGACCTGAAAGGTATTTCAAGGGGTCCCCCTATTCAAAAATAATGTTGAGACACCCCCCCCCCATTATATTTAGGGCATAAATAAGGAGTGGGACCACCACTATGAAGCCCATTTTATCATTGTTTGGTAGGCCTGGGTTACAAGGATTCTGACCAAGTTCCATGGTAAATGTTAAGATCAATGAGCTCAACTTGCAACCACAATTCCTCTTTCCAAATTATTTTATTCATGGTTGAAAAATGCTGACATACCTTCTGAACTCCTTGACAATAAGTCTTTTTGCAGTTTTTTTTCTATCAAACAAGATTGGCATTGTTTGGCAAAATCCTCAATTTTAGGCTTCTTTGGACCACAGCGGGTTGCTTCCAAAGTGCTAACATGTGATACCTAAGGCTAACTGGCAACTAAACTAATATGGCTCAACTTGGTGCAGAGTTGGTCCTTTTGGCACAGAAAAAAATCATCATGCCATCATACGATCGTGCCATGCTATCCACTTGCAGATGGAGCAGATCTGGACTGTGAAGGAATATTTGAACTTCTTGAAGTCTTTTGTAATTGTAATAAAGCTTTTTCCTCATGCCTTTGCATACAGTTGCTATTGTGTGTAACTTCTCTATTTGTTGGAATAATAACCACATGATTAAGCACAAGAACTGATCACATGAGCACAGACTTTTATAAACTTTTATAAACTTTGTGCCAACTGTTTGGGGAAGGGCCTTTTCCGTTCCAGCATGACTTTGCCCCTGTGCACAAAGTCCGCTCGATAAAGACATAGTTTGATGAGTACAATGTGGAGGAATTCTAGTATTCTGCATGGAGCCCTGACCTCAAATTTATTCAAAACCCTTGGGATGAATGCCAGCCAGATCGACTAGTACAATAATAGTATATGGGGCTATTTTAACTGTATGGGCACGATTTCCACAGACACTCTAAAATCTTGTTCTAAAAATATAAAGGTGGCTTTGGCTACAAAGGGATGGGATGGGCATCTCTATAATTATGTCCATGGTTTTAGAGATAGATACCTCACAATTTAATACAAGTGTGATATTCAGGTTTTTACAAACTTTTTGCAACAGTGCTTGTATACCAGCTTATCGTATATGTCACCATTGCCTGCATATATCACCAAGCTCCCTGCAGCAATATAGGTTTACTTGGATATTGACCCACCTGGTCCTCCAGCAAAACTACAGGGCTCCCCCCAGCACCTTTTTCTTGCAACCCTAAAGGGAAATAATGTTGAATGTCCTGCTGTTGTGATTCGCTGCCTTCTGTACACCCAGTGCTCATCAGGAAATGCAAAATTAGTTGTATTTTTTAGATGCAGTTGACCCAATTGATCCAAGAACATTGTGCACTCAATTTGGTCCCATCTGCTGCCTGTTCAGACCTGTGATTAGAGTGGTCGAAGGAAGTCTTCTAAAACCAATTTTCTTTGCAACTCCAAGATGTAATGTGACAAAGCCAGGAGCCATGAGGCCAAAAAGAAGCAGATGCTGGAAAATGTAAAAAGGCATATCACAATAATGTCCTTTAAAACCAACGGTCTATGAATGCAGCACTATGGCACACTAATACTATAATACCATAAACATAAAAATACCAGGGGGGCAAAATCCATCTCTACTATAAAGCCCCAATTGGCTGTTTGCCATCCCCAACCAAATATTCCCTGTCTTCCTCTACATTGAACTGTATTCCATATATAAATATATTTTCCCAAACTGGTTGAAAAGAACAATCCACCACTCACAGAATTGTCCAAATATTTATTTTATTGTATGTATAATAAATAAAACAAAAATAAATGTAGCATTTCTTACAAATGTCAGTACCTCCCTGACCCCTTCACCGAAAAAAGTTCATCAGAATATACAAATTTTACATACTTCAGTTTTCCTGCTAGGTCCTGAGAACAGGAAGGCATCCAATATGGAGGTTCACACATACAACACACATATGTACAATATTCTGAATTGGATATTTATACAATGTGAGAGAAAACAATTGATTTCTTAACATAGACTAGTCGTCCATTGGAGTTTTTTAGTGAAAGTTGAAGGGTTGGCTTGGATAAGCTTAGCCATGGTTGACACCCAATGTTGAAGTCCTGCTAAAAATGGCAGTTTATGCCATCCCCTGATGCATGACAAAATGGCCAAAACATTGTGTACAGGCTACGTTGGTCAAGATTAACTAAGAAGGTAAAGTGGGCATCATTATAGGGTGCCCCTGACATCAATAAGGGGGCTGCATTTAACAATCAGTATTTGTAGTGCTACAGAAGGACACCCTTTAGAAGATGGCCAGAGACTGTGGAAGGGCTGCAGATGTAACTGAAGATTTGAAATACATGGATAAAGAAACTAGAGACATGTTACTGGAGACAGTTGGAGAACATAGTCATTGCAACCCATTTGCAAACCAGTTACCAACTCCTAGGGTCTGAGGGCCCTGGGACCACAGTGTGTACAGCAGACGGCTATAGGAATATAAGTGTCGCAGTGAATTTTATTACCCAGTAATATTTTTTTAATCATGCTCAAAGGGTACCAGCTACATCAAGTTTGGCCCCCTGGCAAACAATTCCATGTGTGTAGTGGTTAAAGACTAAAAGCTTACTTGCAAAATGCTTTCACACGTAAATGCGCCATGGCTAGTTTTCATTAAAAAGAACATTCTATAACCTATGAAACAACTTAAATTACCAATATAGCACATTTATTCATTTAGTCCAAAGTTTCCTGCAGTAGGGGGCACCAAGAATCGGTTCAAAAACGTACTCACTAGAATGAAGAGAGAACTGCCAACAGGTATAAGTGCACAACACGAACATACAGTGGCTTCAATTTTCTACTATGGCCATAAGGGATGCCATTTGGCAATAGCCAAGGATCTTACACTTTTGCCACCTCCACACATTCCTATCGGTTAATGAAGCAGCCCATCAAAGTGGTGAGGCAAAAGGAATGTACAGAAGGAGACAACAAGCTTTAACACCACCTGGAATGCCAGAGCTTTGGTTGGTCAGTAAGCCTGGCACTGGGCATATTGAATGCTGATTAGGTGATGTTCCATTTGCCTGCGCATTATACCTGCTAGCAGCTTTTCAAGTGAAGGACACTTATCCTGAGATAAATATATAAAAAGCCATTTCAACACAGCCATCTGAAGTGGCAGTTCAAGAAGTGCAAACATCAGACTTTTATTATGGCTACGGGCAATTCCATTTCCATAGAGCTTCAATAAAATATCACAGTTACTGGACTTTGATGTAAGGGAAACTTTTGTGTATGTGTAATAATCATTTCAAATATTGAAACAAAATGTGCCTGGAAGGTGGGAGCAATAACAAACTGGCTTGTAGGTTGTAGGAGGCCTTTAGATGACCACCTTAGCTGGGTTTCCTTTAAGACCATTTTGAAACCCATAAAAATCCCCAGTGAGGTCCATATTTGGGGACACACATGAGCGGCATCCTGAAAAACTGCAATGCTTTATATTTGTCCACTCATATCAGCCAATCTGCTAATTAGAAGGTTGTAGTGTATGCTAATGCAGAACAAACCCCGTAATAATCAGACATCTAGTATAACATATACACAATGGTTTTGTGCATTCATCTCTTTTGAAAAAGATATGTCCCCTATTAGTTTTTAAAAAGTGGTAATGTTAATAGATGCATTCATATTCCTTCACTTGGAACATCTTGGTCATCAGAGTTCATTTCCATCCATGGTCATGAAAGCCACACAGTAGATCCCTTCAGATGTAGATTCCCCAGGTTTGTTATCTTGAAGGCGCATTGTTACATGATCCAGGCCTCTAGCAAATCCAGTAGGTAAACCAATGTTTGAGGAGCCAAAATTATTCATTGACGCCACAAGGTTGCCACTTTGTGCTTTAGTAATGCCACCAATTTCTAAGCAGTTCCTTGTCCAAATTCTCATGGCCAACCAGCATACAAAATGGCCACTTCCAAGCTCTGTATGTGGCTAATGAAATCTAACCCTGTTCATATTCTACAAAAATAGTATTTACAGGTATATAATATCACAGACATCAGTAACAGGACCAACACATAGCTCAACAACAGTGGTAAATCACAAAGTCTATTAATGATATCTCAGACGTAGATGGCAAATCACTGGTGGAAGACAAGACTGGTCTTCAACATGGCCAAGGCTAAAAGTTTTTGGTATAGTCACTTTCCTGAGAAGAAAACCATTGTACATTGCAAAAACTTGGTCTGTTTAGATATACAAGGGTCAAAAAATGTTTTCATCAGGGAATGTCTGGTAAATTTTCACATATTTTCTGTTACAAGTTCTATAAAATGCTCTTTCCTCGATCTTCTTCCCTTTTGTCAGTCATGTTTTTCTCAAAAGTTCCTTCTTTTTACAAGCCTGTATATGTTTTATGCTTTTGTGTTCCTCTATTTTATTCCCAGACTCCTTTGCTCTTCCCCAAGTGTTTGGCACCAATCACAAAAGGCTTCAGTAGTGGTGGTTCTCCTCAGCTGCCGTCACCATGACATCCATCCAGATCCTCATGGCTTCTGGGGTTGGAGCGACCATGCAAAAGAGACGCTCAAAGGTCTTCAGGCAAAACGTCAGTTTGGGGTGTGGGCTCTGGGGGATGCAAATTACAAAGTTTTACAAAAGAAAGTGATAATAGGGACACAATTTCAGCAGATCAATACCTGTAAATGTCTACAACTCGGTGTTCTCAAGCACCCAGTGACCCAAATGCCAAACATGGTAACAAAGGTAACATAGTATACAATGCTATATGTTATATATACAAAAGCAGCCCAGTTATATTTAACTATAATCCCTTGGCAACTGCAGCTATCCCACCACAATGACATCATATTCCTGCCAAAAGAACACATTAAACAGGTAAAAAGCTATCACCTAAATCCCTAACCATGGAAATTGCATATCCCAAAATTATTAACTGCTCAAACCTTAGTCTACCCATTTAAATCTGGATACAGCTGTGCCATGGCCTGTAGAGTAAACCAACTATGGACTTGCTTTACTATTGCTAGGTAGTGTAAACTTAGGGCACTTTGGTCTGCCCCTGGCCAGGAATCTCAGAAGCTCACCAGTTGAAGTGCATATTGAAAGCATTGTATTTTATAACATGAAACTAATATTAAATTACCTTAAAAGCACTCCGCAAGTGATCATAATAAACTTCTTCTATGGCCTGGAAGTAGATTACGCCTTTCAGCTTTTGCTCTTCTTTGTCTACGAAGAGAAACATAGTCAGAGATGGACAAATATATAAAATATATAAAAGATAGAGAGATGACAAAGTGGAAGAAGAGAGCAAGTGAGGATTGGGGACTTTAGGCCTTTGTGGCAAGGACAACCAAATTAGTCTTCTATGATTCCTATGGCTAAAAAAATAAAGGGCTCTGTGCAAAGTGTGGCACAGTGCCACATTGAGTGGTGGACACGGTAAAACGTAAGAAAGAAAAGGGGTTAAAGAATGAAGGGAGAGTGGGACCACTGTATTAAGGCATCTCTGGCACATGCCAAAGTTTCTGAATGGGGTTAAAGGCCTGTGGTGCCCAACCCATGTGTGAAAATGAAGTTCTATACTCCCTGAACAGTTTCACAATTTGAACCCAATGGCCCTGATTCATGAAAGCTCTCCAGGCTGGGGATAATACACTTTCAGAAGTGAAGCAGGGTGATCCACAAAACATGGACTGGATTTTTCAAAATTATTTGCTATTTGCTAGCAAATGTTTTGAATCCTGGACCAGATCCATTCCAGGTTTGGTGGATCACCCAGCTTCACTTCTGAAAGTGTATTATCCCCAGCCTGGAGAGCTTTCATGAATCAGGGCCAATGAATCATCATGGAATATATCTGTGCCATCAAGAAGGAAAAAAACATGCTGTTATTACAGGTCTAGAAGCTACAGATGTCCATGGGGTCTGCTGAATGGGGTCTCCTGATCTTCTCTAGAAGGCAAGAAGTATAGAAATCTGTCCTAGCCCCAGGTTGGGGAAAACTATTCTGCAGACCCCAAGTCCAGCCCCTTTCCTGGAAGAATGATCAGTTTTAAGACAACTAGAGAAAAAAATGGAGAAAGAGAGAGACCTGGAGAAATGGAGAGAAGATACCAATATATCAATATATAAAGACCCATACCTGCATAATAAGCCAGTCTTCTCTTCTGTCTGTCAAATACGAACCACCTCTTCTTCCATGTTTTTATGCGTCCTCCCATTTTCACAAGGTACCCCCGACAACACATGGCACTGACCCTCACATGAGGACACGTCTCCACGCTGTGTCCTGATGCCTCCAGGTACGACCGTAGATCAAAAGATGCCTTTAAAGTAGAAAGATTCGGAATTTTAATCACCATCAAAATAAAGAGACTATGCTATATTACCCATTGAGGGCAAAGGAGAATCTACAGAAATATAATAAACAAAATCTATTACCAGCCCACACCCCTTCTCTTGCTGCTTTGTTCCAGATTTCAACACATGTGTAAGCTGCAAGTTGAATACATTTACAGCTTGCACACTGTTGATATCATGGTTGTTAGGTAAAAGGGTGTGGGCTTGGCAGAGAACTGCTCCACTAAAAAGTTCACTTGCACCCTATAGCCAGGTATGCTACAACTATGCCCAAATGTAAAGGAGCAGCCATGCATATGGGGGGTGTAGAGGTGCAGGTTATAAGTGGGCTAGTAAGAGACTTCCTTCCGTCACCTGAAATTGGCAGAACATCAGAAGGTCTTCAAAGGACAAAAATACTTGAGAAAAATATTCTCCTTTCACAAAATTCTATTTGTCTGGCTGTCTTGCTAACTATTTAATTTTAGAAGCAGGTTTTTGCCTGTATCAATGTGTTTTTGTTCGCCTCAGGATACCTGCAGGTCAAAAGGGGTCCATTGCAGATCAGATGAACCCGTCAATAAATTCTAAATGATCTTAGAAGTTTCTCAAATCAATGTCCCAACCAAATCAACACCAATCAAAAGTTGGTGATAGATCCTAAATGAGGTGTTATGAGATTCCTCCTTTCCAAAGGAAAGAAGTACAAGTAGAGGTAATAAAAAGATGAAAGTAAGTATATATGAAAGTAAATTTTAAACTAATAACAACCCAAACTTAAAATGTTTGCAATATTCTGCTGAATTTACCGGCTCCACTGTTGGCTCAGGGGTGGCTGATGGCACCAAAGGTGGGGTGGGTACAGAAGCTTCTTCCTTGATGTGATTCTGCTCTGCTTCCAGACGTTTGGTCATCTCTATAGCTGCTCTTTTTTCTTCCTGCAAACAAGAAAAATATATTTTTATTTTCAGTGGTGTTTAATGGAAGCAATCAGCAAGCCAGTCTACGTTTTTCAATTGGGAAGTGAGCTCTGGAGATAAGCGGGTTACGGGGATCCTATGTGTCTCTTTTGGTTGCATTTGAGTGTGTTATGTTCTACCATGCAATTAAAGGGATTCTTCCAAGCCTTTCCCTACCACATACAAAGCTCAGCTTCGGTTTCCAGAATATCCAGCAATCCCAGGTTTCCCTTGCATATGGCTTGAATGATAGAATTCTCACACCTGGCCAATCAAAATGGCCAAAGATTATTTCCAGGAAGAGAAGAAGATAACGGCACCTTGCCAGGGAACAGTATTGCAGATTTAGTTACCCTCCAAAGCGGAATCTCCCTCCACACTGTAGGAGTTTATCTCTCATGTTGCTTACCTTACCTTATACCTCAACGCTCCCCTCTTCCCCTCAATGCCCCAGACTGTGGGTGAGCCCGTGACGTCATCACTTATAATGCAGGACTGCTGGTCATGCAAGGTACACAATGACGCAAAGCCTCCATTGAAGCGAAGAAGCTTGGTGGGAGCATAAAAGACTGCAATACTGAGCTAAAAACAAGAATTTAACCTTTGCAGTAAAAGGGAAACCTCAGCTAACTTTAGAAAATTCACCCAAGTATTTGTAAACTGTCTGGTATGATGAAATTCTAGGAAATTGTCTTCAATGTAGTCACAAAATGGGGAACCCTATTCTGCATTCTAGCAGTTTCACACTGAGGCTAAAACTACATGAGCACATCTGGATCAGTCAACAAAAAAAGTACTTAATGAATATCAACATCAGCTCTGAAACACTGGGAGCCCATAGCTCTGCGTGAGCAACAACCCAAGTGAATCATAACTTAATGAATAAAAAGCATGCAGGTAAACACTTGTAACCTCCAGAGTATCGTTTAATGAAATTTAGGAGTGACACATATAAATGAGCATCGAGTGTGCGTTTCAACCTAAGAGGGCCTTAGTCAGAGCTTTCTGCTTGGGCAGTGAGTTTGATTACCTACCAGGGAGGGGGAGCAATTAGCAAGATACATAATAAGAAAACATTATAAGAATTCATTATATATAAAATAACTAAAGAAATGCAGCACATAATAAACCACAGACAGGCCTGATGGGACAAATATCAGGTTGTTTAGGTAAAAAAATATACAGCCATTTATTATGCAAATAATGTTCTCCATGCATGCTCATTTCTGGGCATAGGTAGTCAGCTAGAGTGCCACTGCTCCTGTGCAACCCACCCCTAACTCATTCAACTTCCTGTCCCTGCCGGCACTAAATTCTGTGTCATTTAGCTGCGGCTTCCCCAGTTCCTCTATGGCAAGCACCAGCAGCCAGACTGTCTCCTCTGACTTGTGCAATGCTGGCACCACAACTGTACCCATGACCAAAGAATGCTCTGCCCCTCCTTATGGCAGACATAGGCACATGACAGGTGGTGCAATTGAAAAACTCCAGCTTGCTGCATCATTGATGCCAATTTTTAGGAAAATGCACGCTATAGAGAACCCCCATGCAGCGCAGATGTTACCAGAGCCTAAAGGATCCGTCCACCCAAACTTTTGGAAAAGCCTGGTAGGATTGGTAGCCATTGGATTCCTGCCACAATTCCCAACTTTATTCCTGTCCACCTTGGAGTTGTCTCTACCCAACTTTGTTTGCCCCAACCCAAGAATAGGAGTAACCCTAAGAGATTAAGCCCCAAGAGATAAAAGACATTTTTGGAAGGAATAATGCCCTAGTATCCAAAAACAAAAAAACTGGCTTTTAAGGTGCATGTATATAAAAAAAACCTGCTCGGGCAAGGTGTTCATGTCTTATCCAGGCTGTGCCAAAAAGAATTAACCCCCTGGATCCCTTTTTGCGTACTCCAAAATATCAGTTTGGGATTAGCAGCCCCTAAAAATACAAAAAAACTCACAAACCATACAGATCCATGAAATGAATTGCAGCCCTTCCACCTCTATTACCAGCTGCCTTCAGTACAGTTAAGCCCTAAGCAAACATGAAAAACCTGTTTTTCTGCTCTTGTAGAGGCAACGTTGCCCACAAACAAAAGTGACTTCCATTACCACGCTTTAAACTTTTAAAACGTCCCATTTCCAATCCATCTATGTAAAATATTGGAATGTATGTACACACGTATGCAGGAAAACTTTCAGTGTTCACTCACCAATACACACACAGCCCTTGCATGTCTCATACCTCCTCTGTGTAGAAGCAGAATTTGTCTTGGAGTGCAGAGCCAATGCTGGAGGCTCGCCTTCCGAAAGCAGAAGCACTTATGTGGTAGTCATGTGACTGCACTAGATGGCTGGCTGCATGGAAGACTGCGGTTAAAGGGGAGGGAACCTGTCTATGTGTGTGCACACAACACTTTGCTGCATGACGGTATTATTGCAGGTCAACGTGTCTTTGTATGGGGCCACTTTTTAAACTTTGGTGTCTGATCTCTGAAGTTATCATCGGTCCAGTATTGTACAAGGGCTTTGTGTATTTCTTCCAAATCTGTGCAGAAGTCCAGTAAGAAACTTTTGTTTTCATGCAGGAGCTTCCTTTATTAAAGACCAGTCACTGCTGCTCTCCTTGCTTGTGCAGGGTGACTGGTCTTGTATCCGCCCCTCTGGTAGTATTCTGCAGGCAACTTGTAGTAGGTGGGCCTTCTAAATCTCTCCCATGGCTATACTCTTTGCACAGACTATGTGCAGGCCAGTTATAATGTATTCTTAAGTATTGAACAGTTATTATTGATGTAATCTCTACTATTGAAAAATTAAAATATTTATATCCTAATATATTCCTATATTACATATTTACTCTAGAATTTATGGTTGTTGTATTGTGACAGTTGGGCTTTTACTTGTACACACTTGCCTTTCTAATGGATATGATTAATGTTTTTATATGCTTTACTTTAATTCTTGTGTCTCAACCTTCCCTGAGGAAGCCAAAACGGCAAAACGCGTCGAGTAACAAGACTACTTCAGTTCATGTAATGCCAGCAATCTCTATTTTATCATGTCCACTAGTAAATTGGACAAGATTAGGAGGACTTTGTTTAGACAACCTCATCCACACCATAAGTGTATGAATACAATACACTATGGTAGGGTGTAATTGTACGCCCGTTTGTCAAACTTAAGAAATGAGACTACTTTGGTTTATGCTCTGTCATTAACTCACAACTTCTTCTGTCAACCCTAAAATCAGGTCATTGTACAGGAATAGGAGGACTTTAAAAGCACATAAAGCACATCTATGCAGATGAACTACTGTAACCAAATAAATGTGAACTCTGAAAAAGACAAGGCAGGTTTCCTCTTAGGAATTTTTTATTATTATTATTAAACAGGATTTATATAGCGCCAACATATTACGCAGCGCTGTACATTAAATATTATTTTAATATCATTTTAAATCTAAGTATCTGTAATGCTTTGTCCTAGTAAGTATAGTATTTAGGTCAAGCATGAATCTTCCCAACAGGGGCATTTCCAGCAATGGAAACTCCCAAATCCTTCCTTACCTTTTCCAAAAAAGCCTTTGAATACAGTTTAAAAAGTTAAACAATAAAAAATAACAGAAATGTACTCACTCTGGCCTTTAGGAGGCGCTCTTTCTCTGCCATGGCTTCACGTAGCTGTCGTTCCATTTCTGCTATCTGAGGGATTGGACTATGAAGAAAGAAAAAAATACCAAATATTATGTATGAGCAGTGGTAAATGACTTAGATTTTATTTTCAATAGAGAAAAGGAGGACTATCAAAACCTGATACACGTTCAATATTTCCAGATAAAAAGCCTCTCATGAAAATAATTATATTTATTTTTTGTTTTGTGACAATAGAGTCCTTTGATCCCAGATGCATGTTCATACAGAGACACAGCCTTTGGCAATACCCAGAGCTAGGCCCTGTCCCTGCCATACATCATTGCAGTAGGAAGAGCCTGACCAGCCAATAGAGACTCACACTGCATTGCTGTACCGCAGGGGCGGGGCTTAGATCTACAATGCAGTAGAAGTTAAGGTCTTTTGTACAGCATGTACCCAGGATTGACAAACTCCCTAATACCAGGGCTGTATGTAGACTTCAGATATCTCTGGGCACACCAATTCTATAACAGAGCCTTAGGACTCCACAGGTGTCTTAGGATTCCTCACCACCCCGATTCCTTTTCCTACAGTATTCTTACTGAAGTAAGTCAATGATACTTAGAGGTGCAAGGTGATATTTAGAAGGTGGTGAGAAGATGGAAACAATAGAAAGGAAAAAGTAAGGCTTGTTGCTGCCCCGTGTAAATTTGAAGCAAAATACTACTACGGTAATAAAATAGTCCCTGACACAACCAATCACATTCAGCCACCACCAGAGGGTAGAATATCACAGGTCTAGCCTTACCCGTATGTCAGAGGAAGTCTCTGGTTAACATTTTGGATTCTTCCTCCACAAGATCTTCTGTCCTCTCTTTGATTTCGGGTCCGTGCCAACTGGAGATTGGGGCTGATGGCGAGGGCGATCTTACCACCGGAGCTGCTGGAGGATACGGCAAGGTGTACAGCAAGGCCAGCGCTCTCCAGGCACGCTGCAATGGTACAAAGATATTTCTATTACATTATGCACCAAGATTACCAAAAATACAAATATTTGAACATTTCCAAATAGAAAATAGGTGTGGCAAAATGATCAGGATTGGAGGTTTTTAAAGAAAATGGCCAGCCAGTAGAAGCAGGTGACTTGTGTGGACATTTGTGTCAACTGATCCATGGGAAAGTCCAATAAACTCAACTCATACTTTGTATCCATTTGCCTTGAGTTCACCTTTATTCATTTATTAGGTCAAGCTCTTATCCATGATAGGAATTAGCATTCCAGTGCAGCCCCTGGCAGTTGGCACCTTGTCAGCCACCAGCACCGCAGCACTGGTTCTTACAGAACCAACATTTGCAGATTTTCGTTTCCACCCCCAAGATTTTCCATTGGGCTTCCATGTGTGGACTATACAGGTAGAGTCTTCCCTAAGCAATGATTCACTGGTGTGATGAAGCGGTACAGCACCACAACCTCACCGCCAGGCTGAATCAAGTCACTTACTATTGCCATGGAGTGAAACCGGACGGTCAGATTGTCGTACAAATGTTGTATTTCCTCTCCGCCGTGGCAAACTGGATGTCCTCTGAAGTCCCTGTAAAACAAAGAAAAGATAAGGAGAATGAAACGGACGATTTTAAAATTACTGGTGACTTGGCATGCATAACAGATAGTACTTTTTAGGGTCCCTTTGGGTTGGCTGATGAGCATGCTAACATGCATTGCTTTAGAGCAGCTGATTCATTCCATGCACAGGACAAAAAAAGGAAAAAAAGTGCATGCACAGCTTTCTAAAATCCACAGCAAGGGACGATAGTGCTTAGCTAAGCTTTGATCCACAGTGTTTTTGGAATGGAGTATTGGGCCACCATTATTAATAAATGGCAATGCAGTGCAGCAACACATTTGATGCCCCTTTTATTAATATTATCATTATTACATAGTATTTATTTAGCGCCATCATATTACGCAGCGCTGTACAAGTCCATAGTCGTGACACTAACTGTCCCTCAAAAGGGCTCACAATCTAACGTCTTCATATGTCTTTATTACAGTTTAAGGTCAATTTTTTGTGTGAAGCCAAATAACTTAACTGCATGTTTTTGGAATGTGGGGGGAAACCGGAGTACCTGGAGGAAACCCACGCAGACACGGGGAGAACCTGCAAACTCCATGCAGATAGTGCCCTGGCTGGGACACGAACCTGGGATCTAGCGCTGAAAAGGCCAGAGTGCTAACCACTGAGCCACCATGCTGCCTTTCCGCTTATAAATTGATTAGTGCGTATGATAAGTGCAACACATCAGATGCAATATTGCAACGTGGGAACAAATTCTTTAAGACAAATGTGGATGACTTAATAGGGATATTATTAGATCATTAAATATTGCATTTATTATAATAGTAAATATAAGATGTTTACAAGCACTGCAGGCTTGGGATCAGTTCCCAGAAAGTCCACATGAAGTACGTAGATTGTCCTGTATTTACGTGAGTAATCCAAGTTTCCTCCCGTAATGCAAACATGCAATGAAAACAGACTAGAAGGCTGCAAGGAACAATTGCTCAGTAAATTCTCAGTAAAAAATAAGATTTTGAGATCCAAAAGAACAAAAGCTCTTATTTAAAAGGAACTTGCATGCTCATGCTGTGTGCAAAACCACCACAAGGGGACAGAAACCATCTTTGCATTAGTCCATTCCTTCGTATTATTGTTTGCAGGTTAACATGCATCAAAGCAGAATATACAGAACAGGAAAGTGTGAATTGACCCTTCATGTTGGTAAAGTTGGCACAAACTATGACACATTGTCCCTTTTAGAGCAATAGGTGCTCACCTTTTTGGAGGAGCACTCCTTCGTCTCCTGTTTTTCCGTGTCCTTCCCATACAACACGCCAAGAGCTAACAATCGGTCCTTCTCCTGCAAAAACAGAAAGAACAATTCGCTAGTACATTTGTGCTGCTTTACCTTACCAACCCTGAGAACAGATCATTTAGAAATGCCTTAAATACATTTTTGTCAAACGTGCGCTGGTGCCCCAAGAATGCCCATGAAGGGGCATGTCACTTTATTCTCCATATCAAAGGAAATCATTTAAATAATTATGAATCTAATTTGCATTCACATCAAGCTTTGGATAGATTTGGATAGATTTATCCAATTCATTAGCAAGTTGTATCATTTTTCTATGTAGTGAGACAGTACTGGCCCCCCAATGTTGCTGGGCCCCATAGAAGTTGCATAGTGTCCGCATCTTAACATAAACTTGTGACTAATGACTTCAGTGCCCAAAGACCCTTCCTACTGATGTGGGTGCTATTTTGGGCATGGACTGGCAGAAACGGCAGGGCTTTAGAGTGCCCCCCCCCCCCCATTACTAGCAGGTGAGAAACACACAGCAGCTCAAATGTACCAGCGGTAATTTTTTGAGGGAGGAGAACTGGGCTAAAAATGTCCCCTTTATGTGTAGGAGCCACACTCCATTCCAAGGTAGAGGTACATGTCTAAGGGAAGGAATGGGGGTGTCAAAGAAAGAGAGGGAGTGTGCCAAGCTACAGAGTGCACTGGGCAGTGTGGTCAGTCTTTGATGCCCTTTTTGCCACAATTGTCCAACACAAAAGTGGAAGGAAAACCCGAAAAATGATGGTGGCTGACAATAGGGTCTGATTTATTAAAGCTCTTTAAGACTGGGGAAGATAGACTATCATGGGAGAACCTAGGTGATCCAGTAAACCTAGAATAGAATTCTTAAAATAATTTGCTATTATTTGGCAAAAGTTTTAATCCTGGACCAGATCCATTAAAAAGGTTTGCTGGGTCATCCAGGTTCTCCCACAATGGCCTACCTTCTCCGATCTTGGAGAGCTTTAAATAAATTCAGGCCCAATGTTTGTCCGACAACAATCTCTTTCTGTGGCTTCAATTGTCCCAGGACCTCATCAGATACTGTTCTATATACGACATGAAAATACAAGTACGAGTAGTTCCTTTGAAAGCTCTTTTATCACTCGGATGTGTTAAATTCCATCTCATCACTAAGCTACATGTGAGTGGTTTCCCGCATGGCGCTCTGGTACAGCTCAGTGTCACAAGGATCAGATGAGCTGTCTCACACACGGATATTTCACAGATCAGTGTATGTTGGGTGTGACGTACTCTGGGGCAATATGGCAGCATGCCAGAATCCCATTCAATCTGTGTCAAATTAAAGTGAAAGAGGATCTGTGAATCCTGACAGTTTTATTCTGGCGTTTAAAGCCTATTTGTGCATCTTTTGTTGTCTGCAGGCAATTGCAGGCAATAGATCATGTAGAGAGACTCAGTTTAGGACTTTGTTCTTTGTAAGCTTGTATCTTATTAATTAGCAAAGCTGAACTAAACCTGAACTGAAGTGGTACTGTACAGAGTCCATACATACAAAATGAGACCATATACCGAGCATTACACCCAAAGTATAGGACCAGAGAAGTGGTAATGTACAGAGTTAATACATACAAAAATGAGTCCAGATACCGAGCATTACACCCGGGGTATAGGAGCAGAGAAGTACTGTGTGGAGTCCATACGTATAGAATAAGAACAGAAGAACAGATACCACCCAGCACACAGAGTATATATATAGGACAATTGCCATGTTCTTGCATTAGAACGGCATTAGGCAATAGTGCCCTATGCACCTAAGTGCTGCTGGTGCAAAAAATCCCTAAAGCTAGAGAGGGCAGTGCACGGGTTCACTTTAAGCCAACCCATCCTGTGTTTTTGTAAGTATGTGGCAAAGAAAATTTCTCTACCAACCTTATTCAGAGACTGGAAGACCCGGGTATTCTCCTCACTAATCCTTAACCTTTCAGCTTGCGCCTGTTCTTCTGCACCACGGAGTTGCTCCTCGAAACGCAGAATTTTGTCCTGCAAAAAAAAAAAAAAAAAAACATGAAATGGATGAATTCGTTTCAAACAATGCCGAAACAATCACACTAAATAAAGTGACTCTATTATAAAAAGAAAAAGTATTTGAACGGCTATTGCAAGTTCCTCGCTGAAAGTATTAGACTCCTGACAGGCTTTTTATGTTTGAGTCACAGTCCTGGAAGAAGCAAAAATGTCAAAAAGTGTGAAAATTACTTAATTTTAGCATTGTTCCAGGTCGGTGACTCGGATAGCATTACAGTTATTGCAACAAAATGAAAGCCAGGGATCTGATATCTTGAAAAAAGAGTTTTGTATTGGCAGCCTCATTAAGCTCTCCTAACCAAGCACCTTAAATTTATCTGTATCTGTATAAATTTAAACCAGGGATCTGTGTTTGTTATCAGCACCTTATACCCAATAGGATGTACTAAAGCCATGAAGTCAAGATATTTATAGGCCTTGTTCAAAGATTAAATGCTCATGAATAAGTCAACTGTCTCTCGGGTCAGTTTCTAGATGAGCACTATTTTGCCCTCGCTATGGGAAGAATGGAGCCCCTTGTAATGGCCAAAGCAGATGTGCAGTTCTACAAGTGTAAAAATCTCACTACTGATGTTTCTAAGGGATATAAAGATATTAGGTAGTTTCATTCCTTAGAACCTACTTAAAACTGGAATTTAAGGATATAGTAGATTGACCCTCTGATTATTAAAATAAATTAATTAGTGAATAAAACAAATCATATAGATATTGACAGATTCTAATATATTTAATAACTTTTGCCATACATTTGCAAGTAGTACATGATTAAAGTGTCACCTGGTTGGACCTTAAGGTGTTTTCATGTTGAGTATGACCAATGGCAATTTGTCTTAAACTCTAACAGTATTTACTTTTGGTCATCTTACCTTCCTTTTGTTCAACTCATTCTGCCGTTTGGCTATGTTCTGTGAGATCTGTCTGTAGGAGGCCTCCTTCTCCTCTTCCCGGCTGCTTTCTTTCTCTAGCTGCTGGAACTCTAAGTCTTCAAAGGATTTCACAGCACTTTCCATCATATCGGACATCTGGAAGGAGAAGTTAAGTTGATCAGTTCCTCCCACTCGGAACCTTCACATTGGGAAAACTGTTCACTGGTAAAGCTTTGGCATGAAGGTCATTCATCTAGAGGAGAACAAGTCCTGACCAACCAGTATCCCCATCCTCACAGGAACCATCTAGAGCAAACCAAGACCTGACCAACCAAAAACCCCATCTACATAAGAACCATCTAGAGCACAACAAGCCCTTACAAACCAATATCCCCATCTACAGAAGAACCATCTAGACGTCAAGCCCCACCCAGATAATATCCTAATCTGCAGAAGAACCATCTGGAGGACAACAAGCCCTGTCCAGCCAATATATCCATCTACAGAAGAACCATCTAGAGCACAACAAGCCCTGACCAACCAATATCCCCATCTACAGAAGAACCATCTAGAGGACAAGCCCCACCCAGACAATATTTCAATCTGCAGAAGAACCATCTGGAGGACAACAAGCCCTGTCCAGCCAATATATCCATCTACAGAAGAACCATCTAGAGCACAACATACTCTGACCAACCAATATCCACATCTACAGAAGAACCATCTAGAGCACAACAAGCCCTGTTCAGCCAATATCTCAATGTACAGAACAACCATCTAGAGCACAACAAGCCCTGACCAACCAATATTCCCATCTACAGAAAAAACATCTAGAGGACAACAAGCCCTGACCAACCAATATCCCCATCTACAGATGAACCATCTAGAAGACAACAAGCCCGGTCCAACCATTTACAGATAAACTAAATGTCCACAAACCCATCTAGTGAGAGGATCTTAATAAACAAAACCTAAACTCATCTAAACACTGCATACGTAGGACTTCCATCCTAAGACCTGAATGGCAAAAAGGTATAAGGGACTACCCAGAGATGAACCATTGAAAAGCATTTCACTCAATTTTGATGGTGAGCTATGTATTATGATAATTCCTTCAACCTTGAACCTTCAGCTAGATGACAATCACCAACCTTAATATTGTTACCAATCAATATTCTTACCAATTATGAACTCATCAAGTTTTTATGCTTGATTGGGAATCACAGCATTTGCCAAACAGCAAACCATCTGATTTTATCTCATATGTGTTAGTAAAGATTGCAAACTAAAGAATTGTATAGTTGAGACCAACTTTCAGATATGCATTTACTTTCAGGAAAACTTATACAGATCTGCTGATCTCATAATGTCTACTGGAATGAAAATGCCCCACCAATCCCTTTGAGTGACATTGAAAAGGGTTGCAACAGACACACCAAACCAGACTTATTGGTAGACCAGTGTGGTATTCGGGGTGCCTGGACACCCACCAGGCTCTAGTCTCCTGCCTAGGTGCCTCGTGGATAATTCAGATCTTCAGAAGGTTATTTAGGTAGAAAAAAAAGCAACAATATAGAGATCAGGACTATTAGGATCCTCACTGACCTCATGAATCTGTTTCCGAAGCTGCTCCCGTAAACTCTCGGGCTGCTTTTCCAGCTGTGCCTGACATTCTGCTATCTTCTGCTCCAGTTCCTTCACCTTTTGCTTCTCATGCTGCAGCTGGAGTTTATCCTGCAAACACAAAAAACAACTTTAAATTCAAGTGCAAAGACTAGGAAATGATGCACACAATGGAAAACATGATGCCATTCATGTATTCCTGACTAATATAGGCAGGTAATACAGTTTTAACAGTTTAACAATACATTATTAACCACGGCAGGCTGATCAAACTCATCCAACTAAATATACAACTAAAAGTTCATCTTCAGGAGAACTCTCCCAGCTGACAATGGAATTGTAATGTATATCTAGCCAGTTATGTGATCCAGGCACCTCTGGTGGAAAGCACAACCAAGTCCTGTATAGCCTGAAACCTATTTACAGATCACACACTGTTTACACTGCAACGGTATAGTACAATTTGATCTAGGATCCACCCTAATCTATGAATGGACAATGAAGCAGTAGCACACTAATGAGATCATCAAGATTTTCAAACAGACCTATACATGAACACCAGTTACTGAAAGATCCTTTACACGTGTAACTATTGGGTCTGGACTAGAACATGTGAGTATGCATTCAGTGAAGACGATATTTTAGGATAATGGTCATCTTAAATTATTATAAAAGCTGAATTGCTGTATTTAAAAAAACAAATATATTTAAAGTTTACTTGGACCGTGCCTTTGTATTTAATTGGAACAACAATTAAGGTATAAGTATGTGACTGCTTGGAATAAATTAATTAACTGAATAGTAAAAATGTTAATGTAAATTATCAATTAGATCCAGTCCTGTTGCTCACAGGTGGTCTATCAATGAGAGCGTCAAATTTTCACCTTCTCTTTCTCTTCCTGCCACTTCTTCTCAATCTCTCCAAGCTGTTCATGCATGACACGGATCGTCTCTTCCTCCTTCTCCATCTCTTTCTTCTCTGTCCTCAGCTCTCCTTCCAGAAGAGCCCTCTCCATCTCCGTCTGAAAGGCAAGAAAAATGAACAATGTAAAACAAGCCCCACCCCTGAGGAGTTGTAAAACATTTTCTGTAACACATTTATTTTACAATGACACAAAAAACAAAATAAGCTACCATGCATTGCATGTTGGACTTTTTGTTGATAAGTATATTTTCATATTACTGCTACTGTTTGTTAATATATAGGAAACAAATGCACACACTAGGTTACTTTTTTCCTACGTGACTACCAGTGAGAGACCATGGGTAGACAGCATAGAGAACACTTGCTGTCTAAAAGAAAAAAAAAAGAATGTTACCCACAGCAACTAGTTAGATTTAGCTTGGCATAGATGCAAGCATATTGTTAATGATGTGTAGAGCAATTACCAAATGCCTCCTTCAGCCCCCCTTCTCCAAGCTACATTAGCTACATCAGCTGGTAAATGCTAAACCCAATGCCATTGGTTAGGCATTAATCCCAACACAGACCTCATCCTTTATCTCCGACACTAACAGCATCTTCATGAACAGATCCTGGATAATAAGTAAATTGGGCTCCCGGCAGTTTGCTTCTACAGAAGTCATTACACAAAGAAGCTTGTATAAAGATGTGCTAAGCTAGAGTATTGTTCAGTGACATACAACACCCACACAGCGGCGTGCACCTGTGCAGACACACAGTATAAACATCCAACCACTGTACACATTCTGGGAGGAGGGAGATGCATGGGAGAGTTTCTCAGCGGAAAACATGTAAACATCATATAAGCCGGAAATCTACCATAACCGGTGAAGGAAATGTAGATCTGTAAAATATACGCTTTGGACATTTTCGGGAAATTAAGATAAGCAAGCTAGTTTAAGGTTAATGCTGCTCATATAAAGAAAATTAGACTTAATTTTTGGCGGACCGATCTTAAAAAAGAACGCCCCACTGTCTTCCCAGTCCATGCCCCACCCTACTGATTCTGCAAGGAACATCAGAGGATACGTATATAATACATTATTTCCACATAGGCCAAACCAATGGACCCAACTTTAAAAAGAAGAGCTCTGCTAAACCACATTGTTTTCCTAGACCATGCCTATATCTACCAATTCTGTAAGGAACATCGAAGGATGTGTATATCATGCATCATCTCCATTTGGGCCAAAACAATCTCAAATTTAAAAAAAAAAGAATTCTGTTTAGCTTTCCCAATCCATGCCTATCCCAATTCATTCTGGGCAAGTGTGACCGTCATGTCCATGTGATTTTGTTCGCATGGGTAGGCTGCCTTATATTGGCTCCGAGGTGGGTGTGTTGGTCAGGTGTCCTTATCCTTTGGTTAAAAAAGGTGAGTGTAATAGTTGAAACATTGAGATATGCATATATTGAGCATCATCTTCATATAGGCCAAACCAGGTGCCCAATTTTAAAAAATGAACGGTGTGACGCTCCACTGTCTTCCCAGTCTATGCCTATCCTTACTTATACCTCAAGGAACATCATAAAAAGTGTATATCATTCATCATCCCTATATAGTTAAAACCAATGGGCCCAATCTAAAAAAAATAACTCTGCTAAGCTCCATTGTTTTCCCAGACATTATCTTATTACTAATACTTTATTCTGCTAAGAACATCAGAGTATACCTATATCATACATCACCTCCATAAAACCCAAACCAATGGGCCCAATCTTTCAAAAATACTCTGCTAAGCCCCACTGTCTTCCCAGTCTATGTTTATCCCTACTGATCCTGCAAGGAACACCGAAGGGTGTGTATATCATGCATCATCTCCATATAGGCCAAACTAATGGGTCCAATCTTAAAAAAAATAACTCTGTTTAGCCCAACTGTCTTCCTAGTCCATGCCTATACCTACTGATTATGCAAGGAACACAGGAGGATGTGTATATTTTAAATCATCTCCATATAGGCCAAACCAATGGGTAAAATCTTCCAAACAATTCTGGTAAATCTGACTGTCTTCCCAATCCATGACTATCCCTACTGATTTTGCAAGGAACATTGTGCATCATCTAAATATAGGTCAAGCCAATGGGCCCAATCTTTCTGTTGCTTCCTGTTCTAAGTTGTGTTGATGTTCCAGAAATGTACTTTGAGAATAAATATTGGTTATTGCACACTAAATGGGGTCAACACTGTCTATTTGCCTTTTTGAACCATGAGCCCCGGGGTTCTAGGCTGTTAGGGGTTCCTTATGCAATGAGCAATTTGTACCTCTCAGGTAAGTTACCACCCACATAAATGATCCTTTGGGCTACCTGTAAGGGTGGCATACTTCAATCTATTCATCAATATAAGAGGCATCCTTCTTACTGACCACCATGCCAATGTACTATAGGCTGTGGGTATTATTATTGTCAGGGGTTCCCTAAGACCAGACTAATTTTTTTTTAAAGGTTCCCCCTTTAATAAAAGGATGAGAAGGGCTTCCATAGTCAGGTATATTTCTAAAGACCAAAAACTAGAAGAAAACATTTGTCAGATAATCAGCTCTAACTGACCACAAGTGTTAAAATAAAATAAGTGCCATGTGAAGTTTTACATTGAAGTAGAATCTGGATGTCCATCCACAGCACAATGTCTGTGGCAAGATTTCGTCTTTAAACCAGGGAGGTCCTACCCGTAAAACTGACTGTTTACATTTTCACTTCATCTATATACTTTTCTGACAGTCTCTGAGAGTACAAAAACAGCCTTTAACAAAGGCTTGCTATTTCTATAAACAGTACACATTGAGAAGGTCAGAGGCTCGGCACATAAGCTTGTTATACCAGGAAAATAAACAGACATCAGATGTTGAAAGACAGAAGCCTGGGGCCAAGAGGGAAATAATGTGAGATTATTCTTCCCCAACTTTTACCTGGATCCAGACCACATACACTATGTAGTAAGTTTATCGATGATTTACAATTCAGCCATATCCATAAATGGGGTGGCTGGATTTGATTTTTAAGTGTGGACTGTGCAGAAGGATCCCAAACTACTATAAGCTTAGCTTAATGGAAGCTATCCCCCAAGTGCATCCTTGTCCATTATGATTGTTGCCAGTATAACCTAAACACACACATCAGTGCAAAGTATGTGTGATAGTGGCATCATTCATTTGAAATGACTAGAGGACATAATGGGGATCTGGGCAGTTATGAAGTTACGCAGTGCTTCAAAATGCACAGAAATTCAGTTCCTGCACCCCCTGCTTTTGTTAGTTGGGCCTCTGGAGAAGGTGAGAGCCCCGGGCAATTGCCTAGTTTTCTCCCCCTCCTCCAAAACCAGTCCTAAGACAACATAGCTCCAATTCACATACATTGCAAGCCACCAAACCACATAGCAGTGCATTACCAAAAATGGTTCATTTTTCTTTAATAGGGCATTTTGGTGCATTGTCAGCCTCTTCATTTAATATTCATTTGTTATTGCACATAAAACAATAAATTCAGTTTAATGAATGCAACAAACTCGTAAAGAATAGTGATCCTAGCCTCATATGAAGATTTATGCCATAAAATGAAAGTGGTAATCACATTCCATACCAATCCAAAAATACATCTTTTTAAATTGGGACGTTACTACATACCAAGCATCTGCACAAACATTTTATTCATTAAAATTCCATTCTTCCTTTTGTATAAATGTATATATTATATTATTTTTTCGAACAAAATCCTTTTTCCATATTAGGAACGGTCTTTGCATCAATACATAAATGGTCTCAAAATAGAACTCAATTGGTGGGCCCTCGGAGTGCTCAAAAATGTAGACTTATGCACTCCAATATAAAGTTAGTTTAATATTAAAGTGGCCTGTCACTATACACAGGAAACATAAGGGGCTGGGGGTGGTGAATCCCACCAGATTCCAATTTTAACATCATTTTAGGTGACTTAATCTTTACAACGGCAAACATGCCAGAACATCATACATGGGGTGTGGGGGAGAGGGTGAATTATACCAACATTTCTAGTGTGATATCATGTAAATGAGTATCCTGTTTATTAGTTTCATGTCTGATTTTCCCAGACTTCAGTGCCATCTCTTCCCTCCTCCAGTTTCGGGTTCCTCCCCCCCAGGGCAAGCGGTCTTGAAATTCTGGTTTGTCAAGGCATGGAGGTGTGATGCAAAGCGGCTGGCATAGGGACCCATTGTGACATGTTAAGGATTGATCATAAAGGGTGAAAAAAAATCAGGGAGTTAACAAGGGGCACAAGGAATGAAAAGAGAGATTTCCTGTGTTCTGGTGTGCACATAAACACTTTGCACAGAAAGAGAAATCTCTTTTCTTAAGTGTATTGGCACACACAATGTGAACGTATAGAATTACAGAGCGGCCAGATGCACAAAAACTACACAGCAACAGCTGTGCATAATTCCTTGCAGCCCATGTAGGTAAATTGTGTTAATATGAAATGAAAATCTTGTGCTTTCTACCTTCCTAAGGTTTATGAAATACTTAAAAGAAAAAAGATTTTTATTCTGCATTGGATTAATGATTTTATTAATGATTTTGATTAATGGTTTTATTTTTGCCTAATTTTCCTTTTTGTTGGATATATTAGAAAGATAACAGGAGATCTCTCTAACATTTGGGAAACTTACGCTTAGGTTTGGGTCAGACTGATGCCAGACAATGGTGCTTGTGATGTCTAAACAATAGAAGCCCTTTGAGGATTAAGCCGCATACACACTTGCAATAATAGTCATTGCAAAGGATCTTTCACGATCCTTTCCAACGACTATTATTGTACGATGCATAAACGAGTACTGTACATACAGCACCGTTCTGGGAGAATGACGGAGCGGCACCCTGCTGTGCGCTCTCCCACTTCCCCTGCATTAGGATCGTTAGTCGTCCATCGTCCGTGGATTGGCAAGGACGGTCGTTTGGATGATGGACGACTGGCGCTATACACATGCCAGATTCACACGCCCTGAGCCGATTATCGGGCGAGAACCATTGGACGTGTGTACATAGCTTTAGAGTCATTAGATATAATTGAAGTGCAAGAATTTTGGCTTTGAGTGAAAATTTGAAAAACGTCAGCACAGCTTTTATGGAATTTTGTGGCATCAAGCTTCAAAATAGAGGTCAAGGGGAAAACCTTCCAAGTGCCCTAAAAATGTGGACAATAGCACTTTAGGGGACCACAAAAGTCAACAATGGTTCCCCTATTAGACATTCCCGGGGCTGCTGGCACCTGAAGATGCCCACCAATGGTTACTACAGCACACACCAAAACATTGCGCCCTCGGTGTAATCAAGGCATTTACTTTTAGAATGGTAAAGAAAATTAACGTCTGAGAGTTCCTATTGCTACCTCACCCTGTCCAAAAGCTAAAACACATCTGGTCGGTACTTCTGCATTAAGCACAGAATAAAGGACAAGGGTGCCCTGGCAAGATAAAAGACTACAAGATAATAAAAGAGAAGCTCACCCAGTGCCTGCTGCGGAGGGAATGCTACAACAAATATGCTGAACTGTTTTCTATCCCCTCAGATCCTGTTTATTTTGCTTCAGGTTTGTTTTTTTGCCTTCTTCAGCTTCTCTCATGACATCTCATAGTGACACAACATGAGAGTTCTGCAAAAACTATTGCTGATTCTCTACAAACAAAACACCTGCATGGGAATCTAGAGATGGAAATGGCTGCTGTTGGACTCCCATGCTAGTTTCAAAGAAAGAAGTCTGAAACAAAAGTGCTTTTCCTCGAGTATGGTCCCCAGCCAGAGCCAATACTCAACCCCGCAGGCAACTAATGGTATCCAAGTCATCACATTCTGCTCTGTGACAGGTCTTTATTAAGGTACACCATCATTTACCACAAGCATGGGGACTTTGGAACAACATACCTACCTATATGGGGAAAATTATGTGGGTATCTGATCAATACACCTACCTATGTGGCCAAATCAATGAAGAAACCCAACTAATTCACCTACCTATGTGACCAAAAGCATCTAGACACCCGACTATTACACTCACCTTTTTTAACCAAAGGATAAGGACACCTGACCAACACACCCACCTCTGAGCCAATATGATGCAGCCTACCTATGTGAACAAAATCACATGGACAGGACGGTCACACTTACCTATACAGACAGAAGTGAATAGACACCCGAGTATCACTCGTACCTTTATGACCAAAACAGGCAGACACATGACCATCATACCTAAATTTGTGGCCACAAGGATGCAGAAACTTGACTACACCTACCTCTGTGACCAAAAGCATGGGGGCACATGATTATCAATATTACATAGATAGCCAAAAATTAGTGGACACCTGACTATCACACATATTTATTACCTAGGCACGTGGACACCCAAACCTCACATCTACCTATATAAGTGAATGTATGTAGACACATGGGCATCTCATCTACCTATATAGTTCATTTTATGTAGGAACCCAACCATCACACATACTGTCGTCAAATAAGGACAGTTCTCCAACGTACTAGAGTTTAGAGGTTTCCAGCAAAGTGTCCATGTGATACAAAGACATTTTAAATAATTCTGCACCTTCAACCTTTGTTTGGGGAAGGTCCTTCCAGATATGGTTTACTGAGTTTAGGGTAGAAGGACTCAAGTGGTCTGCGCATAGTGCTTAGGCCTTCACCCTGTTGGACACCTTTGTGTTGGGTTTATATGGAACAGTAGGAGTACAGCTGCTTTCAAGGGGAGTAACGGCATAGGCACAAGTGTAGATTGGAAGAATACTTAGGTAGATTACATTGGGGAGCTAAGGAGGGTGGGCTGTGTTTTTTAGGTCTTTGGACACCCATGTCCATGGACATCATTGGCTCCTGAAAACGACTGTTTTTTTCCAAGGCTGACAAAGGGAATTTATTCCTTCCTGTGTGTTAGATGTTTTTTAGACAGGCAGAATAGGAAATGCATTGAGGTTCACAAAGACTCCATTCTTAAGGTTACCTCGATTTTCAGCTCACGTCTCTGCAGCTGCAGCTCTCGGATGTCCTTTTCAAGCTCGGAGATTCTGTCCATGACTTTCATCTGTTTGACCTCCAGCCCCTGTTCGACCTGATTGCCCGCCGCCTCTGCATGCTGGGAGAGAACAGAGAAGAAGCCATGTACAAAGCTCTGCTTATACCATCAACCTTCTCATCACAGGATCTGTGTCACCAAAGCATCTAAATGATTTTCTGCTTGTATACCAAAGCCACCAACCTGTGTTCTCCAGCACCAACCGATGGGTGGTGCCACCTTTGTGCATGATGAGCTTGCTCCAGCATTATGCTGGGGCAAAGTCTCAGCTTGACCTGGCTTTGTGCAATAAAGAGACCCTGTCACCAGACCGTTATTTTCAACTACATGCATATAATCCCATGAGAAGTATTTTGGTAGTTTGGTAAAAGCCTCCGTTTTGTAGACATCAAAAAACCCTGAGACTCCCAGTAGGGGGGAGGGGGGGTTCGCCATCATAGATGTGATATCGGCAGCCCCTGGAGATCCAGAGCTATCACTCAACAGAGCCTTATTGCCCTTTCCGTGCTTTATCTATTTAAAAGGTTATATAGGTAGCTAAAGATAGGATCAGAGGAGCTGGACCAACAAAAAAAGAAGGAGGGATGTGAAGAAGCAGGGATATGATACATTAAGAAGAAAGGGGAGTTGTCTTGGTCCTCCCCAAAAAACCTTGTAAGTGATTCAAAAATATTGCATGGAAAGAAAATTAAAGAAAGAGTTTAAATTTGCAATGTCAGGTTGGTGACAGGGCCTCTTTATATCAGAATTCTTGAGTTGTATTATTCGCCAATTAGAGTTGCAATTTGCAGTCACATGGTATAATTAAAATTCTTAATTTTTGTGTTAAAGCTTTGTGACTTTGTGCATTTCCATGGCAGGTACCAATAACATGGGCTGCACACAATAGATACCTACATAGCATGTTCTTGTTTGTCTTGTTTCAGTAATCCCTACATATTATTACTGGCATTTTTACACCTGGTATTTTATTTTTTTCATTTACAGGTCACTTAAATCAATTCACAAGACAGGTCCTTTGTACACGACAAATGATCCTCCTGATCACACATCATAACCCTGTGTGCATGGCATTGTAAAGATAGAAGGAGACGGTTCCTGCCCTGGTTACTCCCATCGGTGTAGTCACCGGATCCATGACAGGTCTTACGGGGAGCTGTCATTGTGTAATCTGTAACCTGGAGTCCACTGACATCTTACTAATACTTGGTGCCTCTCACGCTCCAATTACTTGTGTTTATTGCCTAATATCTACATTGTGTATATGAGTCATATATAAACACTGCCGATTAGTAACAATAAAATGATCCTCAATGCAAGAACATATATATATATATTTAGAGGTATATGTAATTGTGATCAGCTTATTATAGACAACATCTGCTAAATCAGGGTGTCAAACTCAAATACACAGAGGGGCGAAATTAAAAAGGTAGACCAAGTTGGGGGCCAAACTTTAAATTTATTGAAAAAATTGAGAAAGTTTACTACTTCATTCATAACTAACAAAAACAAACCCTCTACAAACTTTTTAGGGTTGAAAAGACTAATTTATATCTATCTGTGCAGCCTGTGTGTTGTCCATCCTCTCACATCACAAGTTTGTCTGACAGTAAATATTACGCTATGCAGTCTCTAATGGATTGAAACAAACACAATGCCCTGGTAGTCAGGCACCATGTGATCATTGCCTAGGCTTTGTGTCACATGATGGGTATACAGAAATAATGTCTATGTATTGCATGTATTCAAAATGATGATGTGAGGTGGTAACGTGGGCGGGTGGGTGAGATGTAGTTCATTTTCAAATTCTTTGGTGGGCCAAAAAAAAAAAAAAGGCATTGAGGGCCAGATTTGGCCTGTGGGCCAGAGTTTGACACCCCTGTGCTAAATGATAAATGCATGTAATACTGATACAGTTATTTACTTCTTTCCACTCATAGATATCCTCGGTCTTCTGGGCTGAATGCTATTGGTCTGGTGCTTTCTGACTTTTTAATAAAGTCAGCACTCATCATTTGTATATATATATATATATATATATATATATATACACATACATACATACACACACACACACACACATAGGATACCCGGCAATCCCAGCTTTTCCTGTGCAGGAATAAATGATATTCAGTGCCTGTGCAGGAGTTAAGTGATGCCGGCCAGCCAGTCAAGATGGCTGAAGATCATTGACAGGAGAAAGAAGACGGCAGAGGGAGCAGGGACCAGTTAGTAAAGTGGATTTAGTTCAACTTTAATGCTCCTTTAATGCCTTTGCATGTTGTTAATGCATTGTAAAATGCGTGGTGAAATATGACATATGGTAATGCATATCCTGCACGGTGGTGTGATGCATTGGTGTTCATTTTGAACAGAACCGTTATACAACACATTGTAATGGATTAGTACTGCACTGTAATAAATGTGTGGCATGCAGCACGCTAGGCGCATTCTTATCCACTCAAAATGAATGAAATGTGTTGCATTCACAAAGCACACAGGAATAATAAAGAACTGCGGTGGATATTCAGGCGGCCTAGCATGCATTGCAGCAATAATAACTTCATCCTCTCATAATTACTGCAGCTTTGGTCCAGACAGAGGCCTCTCCATCAAAGGTGACTGTGGTCAAATTTGCTGCTAGGGACAGGAAACATTTGCCCCTGGAGTTCCAATTTAGTACATGAAGAAGGGTAAAAAAAATGCCTTTGTCTTGGTGGCTTATTGTGCATTAATTTTCCTGCAGGAACTATTTAGTAAAGAGTAAGTTGTTTGATATAATGGACCTTGAGGTCAGCAGACAACATTTTTAGTCGCCTTTGCCTGGAGTCTTCATAGCACCGCCAGTCCATGAGAGGTTAATCCCCCAAGTGCCTGCAATGTGCTGATATGACGCTCCGTGTTCCGCCATATCATGATATGACGCAGGCTAATAAAAGTGTTCTAGCACACAAGTAGCTCTGACAGCCTGGAGAGCGCAAGTGACAAACACCATGCCGAACGCCCCCTATATCACCGTCACTTGGAGCTGCTGATGGTCTGTTGTCACGTTGGGTGGTGACTCAGAATCGCATCAGCCGGGGGCCTTGCGGGAAATCTCAGACAGGACAAACCTCCCACTATCGCAGGGTGAAGAAACTTGAGGGCAGACGTCCAACAGCAGACTGACTTCCATCCTTATTACGGCAAATTCAATGCCGCTCTCCAAAAGATGATATCCTCCAAAATCGCCTCCGGCCATTTAGAGGACGACAAGTTCCAGCAGGCCTGTAGGGGTAGGAGACCTGTAGGGGAACTCCGCTTCAATGTCTTCCTAAAGACTGCTTCAAACATAAATGTGTTACGTTTAATGTATGAAAGGTGATGTGGACATGTGGACATGTTTTCGAAGGTGCATTCCTTCTTTACTTTTCAGGGCCAAGCAGGAAAGACTTAAGACCATTTTAAGGGTTTTTATTAAGAACTTGGAGCAGGCAGGAAAGGGTTAAAGTCCTCTCGCTGTGTTTTCTTTCTATATTACCACTGGTCTTCCTGTTTCAAAGACCACATTAAAAAGAACAAGAAGTGGGAAAATATTTCAAAAGGGTCAAGTAGCCAACATAGATCATATGTTTTTGAAAGTATTATGTATGAAGTGACCATGTAAAGGGCAATGATTCCCCAATGCAATCCCATCAACTGTGGACCCCAACGCCAGTTATCGTGGACCACCAACCATAAACTTTTATGGACCCTGATTTCCATGGACCGTCCCTCACTGGTCCACATGGACCATGTGCTGCTGGTTTTGTGACCACCAACCACTCTTCTCATTGGACCACCCACCATCAATCTCCATGAACCACCAACCATCAACCGCTATGTACCATCAGTCACCATCATGGACCACCAGCAAGCAGTCTTCATGAACAATCATCCACCAATTTCCATAGACCATTGACCACTGGTCTCTGTGGACCACCAGCAATCAGTCTCCTTGGACCATCCCACCGTAGACCTTCATGGTCCACAAGCCACTGATCCTAATAGACCATCCCCCCCTTGTCCCCATGTCATCCACTAAATATCTATCTCCTTGGACCACCAACCACCAGTGTATATGGTGGAGCTATGACAAGGTTACATCTTTTTTTTTTCTAACGCTCAATCTTTCAGCAACCTAATCTGCACTCTGTGACTTTCCATCATCAGTGGAGTGAATCAGGGTGAGCTGTATGTGTAACTGGATTTCATCATTCTAAACTTGCTGAACAAAGCAATTATTATTGAGAAAGCCAAAGTAACTTTTGTCATAAACACAGCCTGGAAACACCTACACTTTTTATTTAAGTAAACCTATTATGAAACCGCTGCCATTGCTTAACTCTGCTTCTGAAAATGCTGATTGCCTGGCTGTTATGCTCATCTGTATTTTCTTAAATAGGAACGATACATCAGATACCTTTTTCCATGCATGCTCAGTAATGTCTAAGAGTGGTTATTACCCATTGGAATCATCTGCTATTCTCTCCAAAAGGGATGGTACCATTTTTGTTCAGGTATCAGCCAAGGTCAGTATCACATTCCTAGAATATCTACTTCCAGACTTAAGCTACGTACACACGTCAGATTTTTATCGCCCGATAATCGGCATCGGCCAATTATCGGGCGAAAATCTGCCGTGTGTACAGTCGGTGTCGTCCATCGTCCGGACGACCGACCTGCCGGATCCACGGACGATGGACGACGACCGATCCTAATGAAAGGGAAGGGGAGAGCACGCAGCAGGGTGCCGCTCCGTCGCTCTCCCCCTCCCCTCTCCATAGAGCATGAACGGTGCTGTATGTACAGCACCGTTCATGCATCGTGCACTCCCTTGTCGTTGGAAAGGATCGTGAAAGATCCTTTCCAACGACAAAAATTGGAAGTGTGTACGCAGCTTTACTGCAGCAGAGATGATATAGTCATACCAGACACAGATCAGTCCTGCTACAAAAGTTCCTCACATAGTGATTTGCTGCAAAGAAACAATGTTGCAGACTAATCACTGGGAGTAGGAGACTGAGGAAATGCTTCCTCCCGCCAGTAGCCACCAACACTTTCAGCAAGCCATCAATGGCGGCCCCATTTTCCTGTGACAGGTGCACTTTAAAAAAGCACATTAGTCCATATTAAGAGCAGTCCCACCTATTTGTAATAGGATTCCATTTCCTGGAACAGCTAGAACACAGAAACAATAAACCACAAGCATGACCAAACAAGCACATCAATAAAACAAATAAAATTATTATTGCATGCAAGTGAAAAATATAACGCTGAATGCAAGGGAATGAAGCAATGGTAGGAAGAATAAAAGAGCGTGGCGTAATGAACAGGGTGCCCTGGTGCAGATATTGGCATAAAACTGTAGAATAGTATTGGCTGGAAGACTGGGAAGATTCACACTTATTCACCTGCAGAATATTGTCATTGGAAGACAAAGTGATGGCACCAGTATTCCCTAGGACAAGGGGTACTGAAGCAGGAAGTGCAGGAAAGTTTTCCCAATGGGGGCAAACAGAACACCAATAAAACCCTGCACATTATATCAGCTGCCCAAATATTCACCATTTATACATAGGGTCTGATTTATTAAAGCTCCCCAAGACTGGAGAAGATGGACCTGGAATCCAGTACAGCGCTGCGTAATATGTTGGCGCTATATAAATCCTGTTTAATAATAATAATAATAATAATAATAATAAATAATAATTCCATCTGACCTGGATTTCTTAAAAATCTTTTGTTTTTAGACCTGATCCAGATCCATTGGGTTTCCTGGATGACCCAGTTTGTTCAATGACTGTCTACCTTTTCCAGTCTTGGAGAGCTTTATTAAATCAGGCCTATTGTGTCCCCTTGCCCTGATGAAGGGCTGGTGAGCCCCTGAAACGTGTTGGATTATATGTAAACCTTGATTTACTTTGGAATAAATTTGATACTGGATATCAAAACTTGATGGTTGGCACCTTAAACGGTCTTTATCACACACCAAGGTGACATATTCAGTGTTTTAAAGCTGCCTATCCAAACATTAGACACCATTTGGTGGCACATAAAGACCATCTAAATCAAACCAAGGGCATCAATACAAGTGTCTAACCTTGAATACTCTATCCAAAAAATGTGATGGCCCAAATTAAATATTCTTGAGCGATCACTATTAATCCCACCAAAAGAAAGCCAATGTCACAGGTGTTTGCCCAGCAACATTTTCATTTGACTCAAACAATCATGACTGTGATATATCAAGATCCTGCAGATCAGGTAGGCCATGCCTACAGTGTTCCTATTTTGGAACTGGACAGTTATCACTTTAAATGAGCAATGATTTATCGTGCAAGGTGTGTCTGGAGTGACACTGATCCCATTGCCGCCCCTTTTTGTATCCAAATCTCACACCTGTAATTATTTTTACAATCTATTTTTGCAGCCATTAACACTGGGATTTGGGAGGGTTTTTAATAGCTGTCTCGTCTTGTCAAATGTTCAACGAACCAGACAATAAAAAGCGTGCAATCGCCTGACACATTTGTGAAACTTACTCCAAGAGGGGGCAGGGTAATATGCAGCCAAGCAAAAGCAACATCCGACCTAGAAATAGGTCTACAGCCAGATGACCCCATATGTCCTTCTACTTGTACCTTACTCTTGCTGAGCTACCCATTTTAGCTTTTTTGTGGTTTGTCTTCCTGGTGCAGGTCTTCGGTGAATGACAGCCCATTGTTTATTATGAGAGCTGAATGACAACTCTGGAGCTTCTGCCTTAAAAAGAGAGCAATGACTGATGGGTTATGTTTAAGACCTGCTAAGCTAGCCAAGGTGGGGTAGGAGGCCATAAAACAGGAACAACAAATCCAGACAATAAAGATGACCAGAAACAAACAGACCTAGCCAACTTACTTCCCATTCTCCTCGGAATCTTCTATAGCAGCCATTTTTAACCAAGTTCCCACCGAAGGTTCTCGAAGGTTCCTTCAGCAGTGGACTTCCATTTATTGTTTGCCGTGTTCGAAGGTCAACACAACTTGGCAAGGACAATGGCATTAGACCAATTATCTTTTTGGGGGGTATGGGGGCATTCTGTCCACCACTTGGCACCAATTTAGGAGCTATACTTTCCAATGACCTTTGTAAGTTTCTTTAAGACCAGAACATTGTTTCAGAGGTAAAAAAATTTGCTGGTACATTGGTTAGACCAGTGTTTCCCAACAGGATCCTTCAAGAGGTTGCCAGGGGTTCCTTGAGTAATTTGTGGAGCACATTCGAGACACCCAGGATCTTTTTTAGTTTTTCTGTAAAGGTGACATTCTTTCCATTGGTCAGCAATGTAAGACCCAATGGATCAGTTAATGGACTGGTTTGCAATTTTTTGACAGATCCAACATCAATACAAAGCTCCATTATCTGTAGCAGGACTGCCCAACTCTAGCCAAAGGTGACCAACCATGCTCAGGCTCTTTGTAAACCCAAATAATATTGTTATTAATAATAATAATTTTAAACAGGATTTATATAGCGCCAACATAATATGCAGCACTTTACATAAATAGGGGTTGCAAATGACAGACAGATACAGACAGTGACACAGGAGGAGGAGAGGACCCTGCCCTGAAGAGCTTACAATCCAGGACTTAATTTACTGCTGTCCATTGGAGAAATACTAAAAATATGTCTGGGGACCAGAGTTGGACAGTCCTGATCTATAGCCAAATGTGCTACAGATGTGAACATCTGGCCATCTTTTAAGACATATCACCATCCGAACAGATCTGAGCAGGTAAGCTCAGATGAACTTTAAAAAACAATATATAGACCCATTGCTGCCACAGGAAGCTTTTCTTTTTTGACAAAAATAGTTATTTCACACAAAGCATAGAATTAATATTATGATGGGTTTCCCATTCACGATCATGGGAGAGACAGGCTCCCTTTAATCTACTTCTCTAGCACTCTGCCTAGGCATGCCATGCATTTTGATATCGTACTTTGTACCCATGCGGCGTGCCATCTCCTGGGGTTTGCCAATTGCAGCGAAAACTCAAAACCTATTAACTTAATTAAAATGCAACTCCTTCATCAAACCTCAGTTCAGAGGCTGTTATAGTTCTCCTACCCAAATCTTCCAATTTGAGTTTATTCTTAACTACATTTTTATGAGTGCAAGAGTCGTAATAGGAAATCCTGGGAACAGAAATACACCAGCATGTTCGTTTTTTACATATGACTCCTGCCAAGTGAATTTAACCCAAGTATATTGCCGTATAAGCCATATTTCATGCAAGGATCTGTCTATGGCATAACCTATAGCTTTGTGCAGTCTGGAGGAGGAATCAGTAAATTAATTTGAGGGATTAATTAATTAATTAATTAATAAAGGGAGAAGTGACAATTCTGGGTAGTTACTATGGTTGAATAAGATGGTTAACCGATTGATAAAGAACAAAATGCTTTCCCCTATCAGTTTTTGATCTACATTCTACTCAAAGGTTGAAAAAAATGGATTCAAAGAATTCAACAATGTGAAAGTTTTCCTCTAATTGATAATAAAAACTTTCATAGCGTTGCAGGTTAGTATGTTACTGTTACCAACCAACTCCCCAGCATCTGGAATAAAAGCGTGGGTTTTTGGTTTACAAGGAATGTGCAGTGTTTAGTATACATATTCTTTATTTATTTATAAATGTACAAGGCTGGTAAAATAAACAGAATTAAAGTTTCCAATGTTTATTTGTAAAATAAAGATGTTATATATGCAAAAGATAGATTAAAAAATCAGTTTAAAAAGGTCTCCACATAGAGAATAGCTAAAGACAACTCTTTTTTAGCTTTGGATATATGGAAGTGGTGGTCAACCTACCAAAAATAGTGAGCTTTAAATCAGGTCTCTGACATCACTAAAGGACTGCGCATAATATTCAGGAAATTTAAGGCTGTCATATAGTGCTGACATGTAACAGAAGACATGTAAAAGCGATAGTCACAGAATAAGCCATGCTGCAAGAGATGGTCAGAGACTATGGACATGCCACCGAAGATGATTAGAGACTATGGGCATGCTGCTAGAGATGATCCGAGACTATGGGCATGCTGCAAGAAAAGATCAGAGACTATGGACATGCTGCAGGACATTGTTAGAAACTATGAACATGCTACCGTAGATGATCCGAGATTATGGACATGCTGCTAGAGATGGTCAGAGACTATGGACATGCTTAAAGAGATGGTCAGAGACTATGGACATGCTGTAAGAGGTGGTCAGAAACTAAGGACACAGTGCAGGAGATGGTCAGAGACTATAGACACCCTGCAGGAGATAATCAGAGACTATGAACATGCTGGAAGAGATGATCAGAGACTATAGACATGCTGCAATAGATGGTCAGAGACTATGGACACCCTGCAGGAGATAATCAGAGACTATGAACATGCTGGAAGAGATGATCAGAGACTATAGATATATTTCAAGAGATGGTCAGGACTACTGACGTGCTGCAAGAGGCAATCTGAGACTGTAGGCAAGGAGATGGTCAGAGACTATGGGTATGCAGCAAAATATGGTTATTGATCAAGGACATGCTACAAGCGATAGTCACGAACTATAGACATTCTGAAGGTTACTGATATATTACAACAGATGGTCAGAGATGCACCCTGGCTGCAGGTTGGGCACTAGGCGTGCATAGAGCAGTCAGAGCCTCCATTAGATTTTTGTTTTTCTGCAGGATTTCCCCTTTCATGAGAATTCCCCTTATAAACAGCTACAATTTTGCATTTCCCATCACTTTCTGTCTGAGTGAGAATGCTCATCAGGAATAGTGAGAACTCAGCAATAAAGACCTAAGAGGGGCTGGAACCCTTCTCACGCTACCCACACCGATCTAAAAAAAGTTTTAGCTCTACACTTTAAAAATGATTAAAACTTTCCTCAGCCATTACATTTACCCTTTCAAGCCTTTCCAGCGACGCTTCCGAGCTGCCCACACTACACAAGCAATGTACTGTACTACTAAATTTGTCCTCCTTCAATGGTTTATTTACAATCAAACAGACGCTTGTGGGAAACTTCCTGTCCTGAGCACTTGGCAATCCTTCGTTTTAACATTTAACCCCCAAACGGGTCAGATCTCCACCAAATGAAACCCCCTGTATGTGTTTAATTGGCATGTTCACCGCATGAAGGTCTTCAAAAGAGTTAATTCGCTGGCTCTAGAACGTGAAGAGCGAATAATTATCCTTCATGAGCATTGGGGGCCATTTGTTTGAAGCAAGATTAATGAACGCGACATTTCCTCTTAGAGAGAATAAAAAATTGGAACAAGGAATGTCAGAGAACGGCGGTTCTGTGATTGGGCAACCCAACCCAGGAGTACAACATACATTGATAGGAACCGGGTACATTATAAAAGGAATGCCCACGGTACTTGGTGTGTTGGTAACAAATATCAGAGCTTGGAATATTGCAGATGCCCCTGCCCCCCCTCTTGCCCAGCTTGCATCACCACACTTATTCTATAGGTACCCACCTCTCACTCTCATTATACAGGGCAGTCAATCCTAACCCAAGCCTTCATAGGGAATATTGGATTTCTTTAATAATAATATACTTTTACTGTGTTTTATTTGACTCATAAGGTCTTTTAATAGTTATCTTTACTGGGTTTTTATAATTTATTATATAATTAATGTTTATTATACTGTCATTGTTGCTGAAATCAATAACAAGAAGCCCTGATGAATAGGGGTCACCTATAGTCCCTGTTAACGTGTCGGCTGATTTGACCAATAATGCCTTCTGCACTAAAAAAGTTAACATTGCGTGATTCTTTCTATAATTTCCCAATATAGATCTCAGGGAATAAAGCTGTGAACTAAAATTTTATATATAGTATCCAAATTGAGTTATTGGAATAAACTCACTTTTAATTTGATATTCATCACAAATGAGAAGTGACTACTGAAATGAACTATCCAGACACCTCACACCTGACTTCACGGAGCATCAAAGCACAGCCAGCCGTGATGACCTCTCAGCAGTGTGTTATAAATAAAGCCAATGCAATACCAAACTTTGCACGTAGGCCGACAACATGATTTGCATTATTTACATGAAGCTGATCACGCCTACATATACTGTATATCTATAAATGGATGTAGTACTTATTTTTGTCCCACATGTAGAAGGGTGTCACCCAGTAGACAGTGACCACAATTTCCGAGCCTGCAATTATTTGTCTGGTCTCAGCTCCGCCCTCTGGCACACCTGCACGACCACATATTCCAAAGACATGGGCAAGCTGGGCTGATCCATCCAACCAAAAATAAACTATCAATCATAGTACTAACATGGTGACATTGGGAAAGGATGGGGGTATTGCTGAAGTGCTCACTCTTGCCCTTTGTCACCCCCCCCCACTTCACAATTTCAGAACTCACCTGAGTGTGTGCACTCTCTGTACTGCTGGTCTCTTCGTCATCAGTGCTGTCCGTCACTCGCCCTCCCTCTGAAGACGTAGAATCCCCCTCCATCTCCTCCACCGAGGGCTCCCACAAGCTCTCCTCTTTCCTTTCTGGGGACATGGATTTAGCTTTGTGATTGGCTGGTTGTAGGTGATGGGGAAGTTCTGGCTGCCCCAGGAGTGTCCCTGGGCGTCCGACCACCATGGGTTACCCTGTCAAGAGAAGACAAATGAGCCTTTTAGAGACAAACACCCAGGTTGGTACATATATAATATATAACATATAATAAATGCATAAAACAACATAAAACACAATAGTAATCAAACACAATAATAAGACAAATAAAAAAATGTGCCAGCAACAACACATCACACAGGGCCAGGGCACAGCAGCCACATTTTACCTATAATCAGAGATTGTATTAGACAAAAGGGCCCTTAGCAAACATGTTAGGGCCCCTAATTCACAGCATTACTTCACCCTGCCAATCATTTGGAGCCCTGGAGAAGTAGAGGTCCTGAGCAATTACCCAGTTTGCCTCCACTAAATCCAGCCCTATCTATAATGATAGCAATGAAAATGACATTACTAGAATCAGAAAGACACACAGAGAAGCACCAGATGGGGTCAGTCATGGGTTAAGGCAAAATGGGGTCCCTAGGCAGGGTAGCAGATTTGCCCCATGCCATATTTTTGATTGCCTTTAATACGGATTTACACCGAGCCACCCCAAAACTTGCATTGGATCTTCTCCTTTAGACCCCTTAACAATGTATTCTTCACAATGAAGGTGCACAGCCGTTACCAACTACACTATATCCCTTATTTAATAAAAAAGTATAAAGGGCCCCTAGACGTTCACTGGGCCACAGACTTGGGCCCCTTGTGCAAAGGCAATTTTGAACAAAATGAGGCCCCAGGTAAATATAAAGTGGAGACTGCAAATGCACAACATTCCAGCTCCCTGAACAATTACAGATCTACAATCTAGGGCTCTGGAGAAGGTAGGGGCAAATGCCCCTTTTGCCCCACCCTGGCTTTTAGCATTGGGCTCAGGATTCAGGTGCTTGCACCTTTAAGCTGCATTTCGTGTTCCCATCCCACACCCTCATGTATGGTTCAGCTACCTTTACGCGTCTGCTTTTCCCATGAATAAGAATGATCTGTTTGCTCAGCATTTTCTTTAAATATACTCCAGATTGTGATTCAGCCCCCGCCATCCTGTACCAAACAAGCTTGTCCTAAAATCAGAACCCAAAACCCAAACACTGAGAGATTGCATATTCACATTGTGCAATACACGGCGGGTGAATCTGCACTCACAGCGCTCCCAGGCTCAGGCTTGGCGTCACTTCTGTTTCTCCAGCTGAAACTTAGAAGTGGGGACTTTCGGTCTCCTCCAATGGGGGCGGGAAGTGAGGGGGATCCTCTGCTGTGCCAAATCTATTTGGAAATTCCCAAGGCAGGAATGGCAATGGTCCCTACAACTGATGAGAGCTGGCAGCAGCAATTTACAGGACTTTCCACTGACATGTCAATAGATGTAACGCCACTTTCGCTCTACGTGAACTTTAGAACTTCCCCTTTGAAGCAAAAAACCCAATATATCCTCTTTCATGTAAAAAGTCCCTAGTGAGCACTCACAGAAAAGAGAGTCTAATGTGCACGAAATAGGAATATATTCCTGCCATACCCCATTCATATTATTATAATCTTGTATTATATAGCGCCAACATAGGACACAGCGCTGTACAAAGTCAGGAAATGATCTGTCCCTTGCAACTGTTCTTATAACTTTTATGATTGCTTCTAGCAAAAGGTATTTCTGCAGCTGTCCCTTGATCAGTTATCCATCCTGCAGGATCACTTAATGATCAACAGCTGTTGTTTCCTATGGAGGGGGACGTAGTGGGGTGCCTCCTGCACGCCCTCCGCTGGCCATAGAATGAACAGTGCTGTCTGTAGCACACTCATTCTTTCTTATTATCACACAAATGATCATTCCCAGTTACACTTATTACCATGATATTGATAAGTAGAAAGTAATAGAAGGTAATGAAAAACAAATAGCTTTGGGTTCCCTTCTGTGCTGCTTACATGTGGACAGAGATAAATATTTGGGTCATATGATCACTGAAAAAGGGTAGAATTAGAGGGCAGACTCCAAGAGATCATGTAAAAAATACATTGACCTTTCAACGTGTAACCAGCACTAATGGAAGCCTACAGCAGCATTTTCACCAGGAAATGCATTTCAGCTTATACTTCATATATATATCAGAGCTTCGATAAAAATAGGTCATGGGACAAATTCGAAGTCTGCCATGGCTGTATCATGGGGCCCATTTCTCCTTGTCATTCACGCTAAGGAAAATTGGCTCATTTAGGAGGGCTGCACGCTAATAGTCATCACTCATGCAATACAAAAGGCACTAAGGTGACAACAATGGACTTCAGCATAAACCTGCTTTATAAAATATTTAATTCTAAAAACCCCTATGGCTTGTCAGTGGGTATACAAAGGCTGCTTATTACCAGCTGCAGGGAGCAATCAATCTTCCCCGACAATACAACAGCCAGGGACCGCAGGCTAGGAAAAACTTTTAGTAGAAATGACAGGTGCTCATTATTTATTATGTATATATATATATATATATATATATATATGCAAACACCTGGTGCTTTCAGATAAGAGGGATCATGTCACTTTCTTCTATATGCCCCAGCAGCCAATCAGTAGACCAGATCACCATCATATGGCCAAAGGAGTAATGTAACCCCACCCCCAAGCAACCCACAGCAGCTAACATGCTGGAATATCTTCATGTAAATGGTCCCTTGCAGAGAATTCATACGAGTAACCATTCCATGGGCTATTTACTGCCGAATGCACACAACCAACGGTTCCAGGCTTTGTATTTGCCTGCACTGGATCAGTACATCTCTGTACAAACCTCCAACCATGAATTTGTATTATTCCATCCCGGCTCCGGATACATCTCCCATTTAATGGGAGCTTAATGATGCATTACCTCCATTCACATAGAGATTTAATGCCTTGTTATTGTTGTATTAAGCTATGGCAGGGAGGAAGGATTGAGGAACCCCCCTGTGTTGTCACTCTGCACAGTCCTGATAAAGAGGAAGCATTATGTAAAGCCAACGTTCGCCTCGGATGTTTCCATTATTAATTGCTTGGCATGTCATATATTCCAGATTCTGCACACTTTATACATATATATATATATATATATATCAGATGTGCAATCAGCATCCTTGTTGAACAACTGGTGTGGTTATATTGACAATATTTCTTCTATTTCAAAGCATAACTATATGTATTCCTATTTCTACCAATTGTTGACACACATCTACATTTGTTAAAGTTACTTTGCACTCCCCCTTGTACGTCACAGCCCTCTCCTTTTTTAGGGAGCATCTACTTACTGTCTGTGTTGGCCCAGTTTCTCCAATCACCTTTCTTAAAGCAGGTGGGACAGAGAAAAGGGTAATAGTATAGAGGAACATTTAGGCGCTGGGGCTGCAGACATTACATGCAAGATAGTGGCACCCAATATCAGTCTTGGGTCATTTAGATAGATCAATGATATCTAAAATATGTTAAATGAATTTTTATTTTAATGAAGGGTTTGTTGTTGGATGGTCTGGGGACAGGGCCTCTTTAAAAGCTACCCTGTAGCTCCATAGTGCTCACAATCCATCCAATACAACTCTATAATACTCTGCACTCACAGTATGTCCTCAGTCTTCTGGGTTTGACAATGCTGGACATTATTCAAGGCTGAGGACATCTAGTGGTCAAAAAAGTATTGCAAGTGACAGTGTCAGAGAGGAGCTGACTATTTTTGCCATATTTTTGACACAACCCAGACCAGCAAATTATTTACATGGATAAAAAAATTGGGCCAGATTAAAAGAAATGGATCTAAGATGCTATAAAGGGGTCACAAAACTACAGTCCAAATGCACATATTGTAATTTATCCATCCTCGAGTGGAGTTTCCCCTTTAGGGCGAAGGTAATAAAAAATCTGCCATGTCGCGGTTTGGGAGTGGGAGCAGTCATTTGTTCTCACGTTGGGTGTAGCGAGTATGAATTTACCAGGTCAGACAATGCTATTATTTAATCCCAGGCTTGTTGTGACATGTGTGTGCACAGTGGTACGTACACAGCTACAACGCAAACATGTCAAACCAAAAAAAAAAAAAAAAAAAAAACAAAATCAGATCCTTTGGACTTTTTAGAGACACACCAATATGAACAGATATTTCATGCAGCATTTTTGGTGAGGGTGACAACACTCTGCTTGTTGTCCATATTTTTTCCTGGGTTGTCAGGCTGGAGAATATGGCCATGCCTACAATAATTGACCAATGGTAATAAATAAAACTTGTCTTCATTCCATCTCTTATTTTAGACCTGGTGATGTCTTCACTAGGACTTCTCAACTCGGGTAGATAATAGATGGTAGGAGGCCATGGCAGGATTTGGTACATTGCCCACATGTAATCCTGAGCCTCTGTGATTGAAAGACCTAAAGGCCAATGAATAAAAGCTCAGATCAATGACAACCAGGCTGGAATGGGGAGGGGTAAATGATGTAGGACGTCCTCCGGCCAAGGAGGCGGGCTCTGACTTGCTGCAGCTTCAAATGCATATTTTGTGCAAGCAAGCAACTTCAATGCAGGAGACGAATCTGGCTAACTTAACACTAAAGGGAAGGCTGGAGGGCAGATTTAGGATTTAATTAATAGGGAAACAAAACTTGGAGGCTATGGGAAGAATAAGGAGAATATCATCTACAAAACTCTATTGTTGTATAGCATTGATGTTTTAAATAGAAATGTAATTGGAATATTGTAAATTGAAGAACATCTGCTGTAGAAGTTCTATAATTATGTTTATATGTATATTTTAATTATTATTAGGTTTGCTTTTAAGGCTTCTCGGGTCCCATAGCATCAAAGAAACTCTTGTTAAATGAACTTGTAATTTCCTCCTGCTTTTCCTCTAATCTTCCAGTCTCATTTACACATTTATTTTTGGTAATTGGTCCTCTGGCTTTTTCCTAATTGTAGAGTGCATTGGGGGCCCCTTTGTAATTTTCTCGGTTGGCCTGATGCCTTCTCTGTTATTGCCCCGTACAGCCTCTGCTGATCAATCTGCAGATCTCTTTCAGCTGCTGTCAATCCCTGCTGGCGTCCTTGACATCAACACACACACAAGCATGTTTGCATTATATATTTGCATTATGTGTTCCTAGCTACAGTGTCAAGCTATACTGGTTAACCCCAGGTATGCCAATAGGAGCCTATCCTTAAGGGCCATCTGAGTAGGAAGGTAGCCCATATTGCCTTCAGGATAGCTTCAGTTCTCGGAATTTGAGACTCCACAAACTTTTCAATGGGATTCAACTCAATGTTGACTCTATAAAGCTGTTCATGATCCATCAGGTCTGGATTTGTACTTCCTACTCATGAACCAATTGGCATACCATGCCCCTGTATTTGTATCACAGCCCAAAATCAGATGCCATAGCCACACGGAGGTTAGAGGTGAAGAATTTGGTGGAGTCAGCTTGCCCATGTTGTGTCCGTACACCTAACTTTGATGACTAGAGGAGTCAGAAAACCTTATTCTGCTAGCGGTTTGATTCTTGGTATAGTGCAGGCTTTCATGACTTTTTAACTTTCAGATTCTTGGGTAAGACCTTCGATAAGTATTTCATCCACAGCTTACAATACGTCAACTTAGTGGACATTAGAAAAATGCTTCCTATGTTGATAGCCAGTAGGAAGAATGTCACCCTTACAGATCATTGGTGTCACCTAAACTGATCTGAGAGGCAAATTGTAAGCCCTAGCAATCTCTAGAGAAACCCTAGGGTTCCACAGATCCCTGGTTGGGAAACACTGCTCTAGAGAATCCAGGGGTTCAATGGAGTCTTTGAACAATGGTAGGGAAACATTGATGTAGATGATAGGACTGGGTGAACTGTAAATACACAACTGATACACTTATGTCAGTGTTGGGTAGATCTTGGAGATATAACCCACATAACAATTTCTTCTATAATGTATGGATCAAAGGCTGTGGACCTCTGATGGTCACATTGACTTTATGGCCAAAAGTATGTAGAGATGCCTTCGAAATATGTAAACCCTTTAATAAAGAGTTTAGAATATTATCTCCAACCAACATTGTGGTTTGGTTAAGGGCATTTTCTTTTCCAGCATGACTGTCCCCTTGTGCGCAAAGACCAACTCCATAGCTTGTTGACTTTGGTGCAGATGTTGTTGAGTGGGCTGAACAAAGACCACATGCTTCAATCTTACTGACCAGCTTTGGAACGAATTTGAATGCCGATTGTGAGTCAAGTCTTCGCATCCAACATCAACTGACCTCAATAAAGATTTGGGACGGGCACTAATTTCCAAAACCACAAATTTTGAGGGAAGGCTTTCCAGAAGAGGAGGTTGTATAGCTGTAAAAGTGGTCTATGGCTTCGGAAAACGACGTCCTACCAGATACTTTTGTGATGGTCCACAAACATGAAGCCATTCAATGTATTTCTATTTCTAAGATCTCTGTGCCAGGTTTTTGACTCTTCACACCTGGTGAGCTCATTTTAATGTTCTCCTATTCTACCTGGTGCATTTTTTGTCTCTTTGATACATTGGGCCTGATTCATGTTCTACAAAACTGGAGAAGATAGACTTTCCTGGGGGAACCTAGGTGACCCAACCACCCCCAGAAAAGATTTCCTAAAAATCATTTGCTATTAGTTGGCAAATGTTTTCAATCCTGGTCCAGATGTGTTCCAGGTTTGCTGGGTCACCCAGGTTCCAACATGATAGTCTTTCCTCTCCAGTCTTGGAGAACTTTCATCAGGTCCATTCTAGGAGGAGCACCAAAACCACACAAAAGTGGTTGAGAACACCCAGAGCTCCAGGTGGACAGGAGCAGAGTCAAGAATTTTGACAGGGAGATCTGGATTCTAGGGTATTCAATACATCTAAGAAGCCAGGGGCTGACTCAGCCTGCCAGACTTTACCTATAGCAAAAATATCCTTTTTTTGGTGGATAGACCCTTTAATTATATCACCAGCCTCATGCCAAGTTGCATGACCATGAACACATCCCACACAGTGCCTGACACAGCCGCTGATGGTACTTTGTCCAGTCAAACACCTACGTGGTAAAAGATTTGCAGCACACTTCACTTTAGATATACAGCATGGCCGAACCCGTCAGCGTTTGCGTCATCTGGGGTTTTGGCTTTGGGACAATTTCATTACGTGCTTCTACTTTACTGTCCTGGCACGGTGTACATGGGATAATATTCTAATGGGCTCTGTGTCACCGGTTATTATAAGCAGCCCAGAGTTTTTAAAACTTTTGCCAGGATTGGTTTTCCCTGATTTTACTCATTAGCTAATTGTTCCCCTTTTTTTGTATGTTGTAGTCAGATAAAGCAGAACAAGGCTGAGACATACATGGTGCAAAACAATTTCTTCTTGTTTAGATGGTAGATATATAGACAACTGTGTCATGAAGAACAGACTGGGCCTGGATCTCTGCAGACTATGCTGCAGCCTAACACAGGACCAGAGAGAGAGAGGAGAGAGAGAGAGAGAGAGAGGAGCAAGAGAGAGAGAGGGGAGAGAGGGGAGAGAGGAGCGAAAGAGAGAAGAGAGAGGGAAGGGAGGAAGAAAGAGGGAAGGGAGGAAGAAAGAGAGAGGGGAAAGAGGAGCGAAAGAGAGAAGAGAGAGAGGAGCGAAAGAGAGAAGAGAGAGAGGAGCGAAAGAGAGAAGAGAGAGAGGAGCGAAAGAGAGAAGAGAGAGGAGCGAAAGAGAGAGGGAAAGGAGGAAGAAAGAGAGGGGAGAGAGAAGCGAAAGAGAAAGGGAAGAGACGAGCGAAAGAAAGAGGGGAGTGAAAGAGAGGAGCGAAAGAGAGAGGGGAGAGAGGAGCGAAAGAGAGAGGGGAGAGAGAGAGGAGCGAAAGAGAAAGGGAAGAGACGAGCAAAAGAGGGGAGTGAAAGAGAGAGGGGAGAGAGGAGCGAAAGAGAGAGGGGAGAGAGGAGTGAAAGAGAGAGGGGAGAGAGGAAGAAAGGAAGAAGGGAGGGAAAAGGGAGAGAGAGAGAAGCAGGCAGCATTGTTTTTCTTTTCAGAAAGCCTAGCATGGCATAGACACCCCCCTCTCCAACTCCCTAAATAAATACTTTAAACCAACTTTTAATTTATAATCTAAAACTTATATATTTTTTTAATGTTGACAATAAAAATGTAAAAAACATAAAACATTATAAAAATTCCCTTTCAGTTTCATTTTCTCTATGGCATACATTGTCTGCATTGCTTTGTTATCCTTTATTATCACATTACCAGAAGTCCAATATCCCATGCAGTGTAATCTGGAAACTTGTGAGATATAGGACAGGTTTGACTTGCCCTACAAGTATTTCGGATACCTCTGTGCAAGGTCCCTTGTTATATATAGGAGTCAGTTTACTAAAAGAGTGGAGGCTGTTCATTTTTTTAAGCAAATGTTTATGTCAATAAGCCACTCCACACCAACAGGTTGTTTTTGCTTGAACACGATTGGATAGTCAAAGCAAGGACAGCGTCACATTGTTTATTAGGATTACATCTTTGCTAAGTGTACAGCCTTCACTCCTTTAGTAAATCAGCCTGACCTGTAACATGCAATGTTCCTTTCTCCAAACAAAAAAGTCCAAATTTAATAGGTTCATGTAAATATTTTGAATGGGTCGGTTCCAAGGAGAGGCTGTGACATGGTGACACATCGCCCTGGCATCTCAGCTTGTGTGTATAGTACACAGCTGGTAAATAGCACGGCATTCATAAATCACCTGATATGACTGAAGTTATTTATGTGTTTGTATGTAAATGTAATACATGGGAAATGCATAATTTAAAGGGTCCACCAAATTTTTTTTCAGTTTGCATTGAATGAGTTAATTTGCTTAGTGACTTCTTATGAATGAAGCAAAAACATTCCTGCACCCGGGTTCCCAGCTTTGCCCATCTGCAGAACAGATTCACCCTGCATGTTGAGCTTTTCATATAATTGGCATTGTTGGCTATGCAACAGAAGACAATGTGTTACCCATCCTGAAGCAGGGGAATTTTAGCAGAATTCACTCTTCTTCATTCTTAATGGCACCCAACATACTATCATAGGCTGCAATGTATTCCAACAATAGTACATGCCTGGTATTTCCACCACGGTGGCACATTGGGCAGCCCATTCAAATGGCAATGAAATGAGAGGGAACAAGCAAACACATGCTCTAAACCAGCAAACACATAGGTGTAAATGGGCCCAATAACTATCAATCGGTAAACTTTAATCAGATTGGTTCAAGTGAAACCACCATTAGATGTTTCTGGGCCCCATACCACATAAACTTCCTAAGCCCCTTCCTGTGTAAAAATCAGGGCATTTGATCAGGGCATGGTACAGAAGTACCCCTTGTCCCCTTCAATGGCAGCCCTGGGTTCCCTTGATCTGGTACCAATACCAAATTACTGCATGTCTCCTTGATCCAAAGCCTGAATCCCCACGGAAATTTGTGAGCCCCGATTGAAAGAACTATAGGGGTTTTTGCCCAGCGCCCCATCCTTATCTTGCACTCCTGTATACCTTAATATACCTGGCCTCCAATTCCAAGCTCATAGCATTTATACTTCCTAATCTCAACGGCCAATTTAAAATAATTCAATTGAACGCATGCCACGCTGTTTTAGGATTAAACCCTGCTCCACCCCACCCCCTTCCTCCTCAAGCTGGGTTACTAGGTCAGCTAATTAATGACAGACAACACAGAAAAATGTCTTTTCCTAACAGCTGTTTGCGCACAAGTGTCATTAGGGCTAAATTGCATTGACCAGCAAAGGGTAAGTTTGTTGTAGCTGAGGACAAGCACTAAAATTTGCTTTTATGGACTAATTAGCAACTAAGGGGCCAACTCATGGTCAGGGTTTCTCCATGCAAGGGATATGAAGATTTGTGTGTGATAAACCAATATAGAATCCAATATAAAAATGAAAACACATCCTACAAAATATCCATCAAGTTACAGATATGGATAATAGTCCACTTTTCAATAACTTGCAGGGATTCCATTAAGTAGCCTACATGGTTTCTGGTTTTTGAACAAAAAAAATAGTCCAGTACACTATGCAGTTTCTGGTAATATTGGTGTCAACTTGGGACGACTCTTGGGACACACCAGCAAGGCCACTTCTGCAGATGACATAGGATAAGTGCATGGACGGGGTTCTTGTCCTGAATTGCACTTTATTGCAACATGCTGTTGACAGTTGGGCTGCAAACTGTTTTCCCAGTGTTTAGAGGTCCTGCCCCAGACGACTGAATTGGATCTGGTTTTCATGTGAGATCCAGATTTTTGTTAAACCAATGTGTGGTGGAATCAGGGCCAGGAGAAGAGCAAGGGGAGCATATGGAAGGAGCCTACTGTGATAACCTTGGAGGCTGCAAGTGGACCTGGAAGTGTCCGTGTTCACTTTGATGGATCTCCAAATAGTTGGAGAGACCGGAAGCAGTCAGAGATGTATTAAGCCCTTGCCCAGTACCTCCCATGACCTAAGGCAGCTCCTACTGGAGATTGGCAAAGCCCAATGGACTACTTGAAGCCTGCTAGCTCACAGGGTCATCTTATCAATATGTCTTTGACAGATGCTCCCATACCTACTCAATTATACATTAATGATCCATTGAGACATTCCTACAATTTGACAAGAGATGAGCAAGAAATGGAAAAATAATTTCTACCAGTGATGCAGAGTAGGTAATGGGATTGCCTTTGGGTATACATGAACTGATAATAAGAAATCCAAATAACCAATGTATAGCATGCAGTGCAATCCCAACGACCCCAGAATTCCAAGATCAATGGTGGGATCTAATGCGTTTCTAGCAGCGGTTCAATGGGTAGCCAATTAGAACATCCTTTTCAGGATAAAGGAACAGTTGCCTGCATAATTATCAACATAATTATTCCCACTATGGTACAGCCACCTTCATACCCATAGATTTATTACCCAAGCAAAAAAAAACCCATCCTTCAACCATTATATTGGTTGACTTGCACAGGAAGTGAAAATAAAATCTATCCAATTAGGACCCAACAGAAAATAAAGATCTGGAACTCCACCAGTAAGTCATTTTATCTATTTATAGATTTTAGAATTGTAAAAAAAAATAATAATATATACAAATCTAAAAAAGCTAAATGTTATAAAGTGCGTTGGAACCCAGACGGTCAGGTTCCAATGATATCATGTAACCTTTGTGTTCCTAACTGTATGTTCTTTTGAACTCTTGCTATTATTTATCACTTTTTAACATGCTGTCACCTTATTTTCCCATGATACATCTGCCATGATTAACAGCAGGAGCTCTTGGCTAGATTGCATAGAACTGGGTATGTCTACAGTCAATGCTGCACCTTCACCCCAGCTCACTCCAGCAGTGGATGAGCACATTGAATTGCATTGCGTATTATGAAATAATTATCTACCTGTGTGTTTGTCTTTACTTCCATATGTTTGTATTCATGGAACATGTTTTCATGCTGGGTTGTGATAGGTGGAGCCTGTTATGCAAGCCTTGGAACATTCCGCATTATTTGTCCCTGAGATTCTTAAGATATGATGCCATTTTTATGGGTATGTGAACCCTACCAAAGAATCTCCATTTTTTGGTTCTTTCTGGTCTGTTAAATACACCATTGAAAGTGTTTTGTTATATCTGATAAGTGAAAGAAAACTCAGCCACCACATCAAAGGACTGGTAAGGTGCAATATTTCACAAGGTTTGAAGAAATGTTGCTGCCATAAACACCACAAGACATCGGCTGTTATCTTTGTCATCCGGTAAAGCTTGTTTTTTCGCTCTTCTAAGATTTGGTTTCATTTTAATACTAGGGAATATCTTCAAGTCTTGATAACTGTGATTTGTAAAGCTACGTACACACTTCCAATTATTATCGTTGGAAAACGAACGACGAACGATCCTGCACGATATCTACGAACGATCGTATAGCACCGATCCTGCACATAGAGATAACGACACGATCGTTCGTAGATAGTGTACACACAATAGATACGATCGTTTGAGCGATAGAGGAACTATGTGCACGACAGGAAAGTGAACGAACGTTCGTTCATTACGCATGGTCAGAACACGGACGATCAACGAACGATCGTACACACGAACGATGTTCAACGATCGTCGTCCAATCCGATCCGCCGATCCGGTCGTTCGTTTCCAATGACTTTCCTCGTTCGTCGGCGTCGTTGGTTACTTTTTTAACGAACGATTTTTGCCCAATCGATTGTTCGTCGTTCGTTTTGAACGATAAAAATTGGAAGTGTGTACGCACCTTAACTCCCAATAGATGGCAGATCAAAGTTATGGAAAATACAATCCCATGGCTCTTAAGGCCCAGATAAATTTTACTATATGGGGTGATCATTAGAAAGTCAATATGTTGAAGGGTTCCAAAGAACCAAGTACATCAAGCCTTAATGATACTGGACTGGAATATAACTGGAATTCTAGACCAAAGAAGTAAATAAATCCTGGGAATATCATTTTGCTTTGGGGCTCATGAACTAGAGCAGATCATATGATGTTTCCAAACTTGAAATCCCAAGATTTCCATACTTCTTTGTGCCCCTTTCCCTTTCCGGCACAGTACCGCTAAGCACTAATCATGGAGGACTCTCAAAGAAAATGCTGTGGTTTTTTTGAAGTCATTCATCTGCTAGTTTGTAGGACCTCAAGAACATTCGAGCATTTCCCTCTTCATCTCTCCATTTAACTTGAGTATGGCCACTACAAACTCGACACTGCTTAGGAACATCAAACACCTAAAAAAGACTCACCAGGAACCCAACACTCTACAACCTCTGTCTCCTCCCAGTACATGGTGGAAATCTAACTGATCAATGTTCTTGATGAGACATCTAATGGCCAACGTCCACAGATCATTATATTTTGACCTACAGTTCCTGTTGTTAATCATGACACAGACTTGTAATTGGAATACTCAATGACAGGTTATCATCAACTTGTCAAGCAGCAATAAACAACAAAAAGGGTTCAAAGGAACAAATTGACAACATTTTTGGAAGCCGCCAGAAGATACATCAAAGTCACCTCTGGACATTACAGAATGGTCAGATCAGCAGGTGCAACGTGACTACCCTCAGGGCAGCAACTATGCAAACTGCTATAAAAACTTGTAAAATCCGCTCTGTCAACTCAATGGAGGTGAGTGGAGGAAAGAGATGAGGATCTCAGAGAGGACCATTAGTGATGAGGTTCAGAGGTTCTAAACTGCCCCATCCACCGTTCCCCCAACAGCAGCTGGGGTATCGGAGACACAGGAGATAGTCACTAGGTCTGGACAGGACAGTTACGTCCAGGACCATAGATGGCCTGCAGGAAACCTATGGAGATGATGAATATTGACTTCTCCTCCAGAAAATATAGTTCCTTGGTCTCCATGATGATCTCCTGGCTTTGGTACTTTCTAATACCCAGTAATAGCATTGTAAAACAAGATATTTAATGAATGTAGAAAGGTTTCATATAAAATTTTTATTTGCATACCAATGTGGCAGTAAAAAAGGAACCATGAAAGGCAAAATAAAATCAGATTCAATAAAAGTGAAAAACAATAGAAAATTATTCTCAGAAATTCACACATTTTGTGTAGTTTCGGAGGGAAAAAAAGGTGTAATCTTGTCATCATTTAAACCGTCAGTTCAACCAGCAATATACATTTCTGTGATAGCTGTGCCAGAGAGAAGAGGGAAGAGCGCATTTTTATATCATGAGAGACGCTCTCCAAAAACTGGTTCTACGTGTTTGTGGGTGACAGGGAGGTGATACTGATTCCTGTCAGAGATTTGAATAGTCAGGAAAAAGTAGATGAAACCGCATGGCTCAGTCACAGGCTGCACCTCATTTCCATGGCTGGATTTTTGCTCTCTTTGCATATGTTTGCCTGACAGCTATATTATACCCGAGAAAGATTTGTGACAGGTGCCGAGAACAGGCAAGGCTCATCCCACGGTCACGGTTCCATAGAAAGAGCGACGAGGCACTTGAGGCTGTTCTTCCTAAAAAGAAAGCATGGTGTGTCTTCTGTAGAACAATATATTAATATGTAAGAGTTGAAAATAGAAACATTGACAAAATAGAATTAAAGTTTAACTCTACCCAAGAAAATAGCTTCATGGGCAGCGTGGTGGCTCAGTGTATGACGTTTGCATGTTCTCCCCATTTTGGCTTTCTTCCAGGCAGTTTCCTCCCACAACCCAATGCGGTTAGTTGTTTTTTTCTCAAAAATTGGTTTTCCCTTTGAAGAACAGTTGGTGACAGGGCTTTGGAAAGTGCCGTTAGATATGTGGACACCATATAATAGCTTAATGGGGTTAAAATTGTCCATTTATATTCTGCCTGTGGGAGATTTTTCCTACTTTCTGCACCTATGATGCCCATACAGGAGGTACACGTATCATAGGGAATGAATGGCACCTTGGCAGATGTCTTCTTGCCAGTCACATGGACTAAGATCTTCTGATCTTCTTCTGGTGGTTTGCCCTTGGTTCAAGAGATCCTGCACCCACAGTATGACCACAGTCCTTAGACTTAGGACATCTTGTAGAGAAGAAGAGACACTCCAGGCAGTGTCGGAGTTGAATATTGTAGAGAGCATTGTGCTTTATTTTTCAACTGAGCTGAGAAACCATAGTAAAAAAGGCCAAAAGTTGGTCTTTAAGGCCCATCCAATTATCTTTTCTGTTTTGGACATTCAGAAACGAATCAAAACCTAGGATTTTATTGACAGCCTGTGCCCTGTCCCCAGTGGGTGCTTCATAGAACCAAACTCAGCAAAGTTTGATCAACCTTCACCTAAAATGATCATGAATGATTGTATCTGGTGACATTTAATAAGTGTCTGTACAATGCTTTAGGCTTCAAAAAAATCTGACCTTTTATCCACTGAATTACTGAACAGGAAGTTATCTGAGCTTGAAGAATTCATCATTCACAACTGAAACTTTAGTTCAAATATTTTTCATTCTAAAAGAACACTGAGGCCTCACCATGTACCTGTTAAGGTCATCCATAACTATTTGACAAGCCACCATGTGTTTTTAGTTTCTTGAACCTTTGAAGTTGAAGGTATGGTTTATAACTTTGAAGGGTGCTCCTGCTGAAATGTTGCTCCTCATTAGAGCTGACAAAAACCTGCACCATATTTCATCGTAACGTTTCCTGAAGACCTGCCGGAGACTGTACAACATCAATCTGCCCGATGATAAACCCTACAGAGCACCTCAGGCTTAGAAAAACAGGAAAAGGCTCACAGATGGCTTTACATCCACCTCCTACATGCTAAGTAGATGCTTCAAAGTTCACCTGTCAATTGTGTGCTGTTAAGGTGGCAAATTGGTCACTCTGCAGGGAAGAGAACGAGACTTGTCTAGGCAATGGTGGCCAAACAAACATAAATAAGCCATGGGTAGTTCACAAAGGGCCAAACTGAATGTTTCTTTAGGGAAAAAAGGTGGACAAACTTTAGGAGCTCAAAAAGATGTTATGTGTTATGACAAGGGCTTGTCATTGCCAACATAAAAGGAGATATGTTCTTCTGCTATGTGCATCTCCACCATTGTTCTAGTTACACCTCCAGCTTTGATGACCCTGGCATCTCAGGAGGCTTCAAGCTCCTTGGGTGCTCCAGGCTTCTGCTATGTGCTCCTTCATCATAGCAAAATACTAGGTACACCTTCAGCTTTGATGGCCTTGTATCTCAGTAGGCTTCAAGCTCCACGTGTGCTCCAAGCTGTATGGTCAGGACATTAGCTGAAGTCTACACAGTCACAACCCTTCTTTGGCTTAAAGAGATTTCCCACCAGAAAGGAGATATGTTCTTCTACTTTGTGCCCCTTCACCATAGCAAAGGACTAGGTAGACCTCCACCTTTGATCGCCTGGCATCTCAGGAGGCTTTAGGCTCCTCGTGTGCTCCAAGCTGTATAGTCAGGACATCAGCTGACATCCACATGGTCACAACCTTTCTCTAGCTCTCTAGGACCTGCTCGATAAGCATTTTCACCTTGGGACAAGTACTGGAGGAATTGGTAAGGTCCCCCCAAAAAAACAGAATGGCAATGCTAGAATGAGTGAAAGGTAAACCACTATTTAATATTCTGAAGTTTTAAATCTATTTACACAAAGAGAAGCAACCAACCAGAACTGGACTGAGATTATTTGTTTGTACCAAAAATATAGCAAGGGCCTGAGGTTACTAGCAGTCACTTTGACATTACTGCTGGTACCGCAATGGTCACGCTAGGAATTATAGTTCCTGAAGGACTTCTACGACGTTGGTAATGTTAGTTTGCCCATGAATGACGGAAGCAGGCTATGCAGTTTATTAGCAGGGCCTGTATTTAATCCCCATCAATCCCTCCTTCACTCCGTATTGTTTACATCAGCTCGACCTGCCAGATGGTGCAGCATAAAAAGGTAAAAAGAAAAAAACACTGAACAGTTTGAAGGAGCCAAAACACTTTTTACGAGTTTTTATGTTAAGAGCTCAGCGGTCGGGCCTCGGCTCAGTGGCTTTTTCACCATTCATGGCCTCTCCATTCATACAGGAACTCACCCGGTGATTTATTGGGGGGCACACAGGCAGCTAATGGGGAAAACATAACAAAGGGGTCAGACTATGGAGGGACCAGGAAGGGGGGACTGTGACAGCAATCTTGTAGCACGTTAGAAAATAAGCAGGAATAATAATATTCTAGCATTGGAGCAGAGAAGTAAAACCTAACACTAAAATCTCATGGAGGATTTAACTGGGTACTGTTTGGAAATGGAAAGCAACCCAATTATAGAACTGGTAAGAAAACTCAAAATAGAAATGTTTAACTGCCCCTGGTTTGGAGACCCGGTCTCCCTTTATACCTCCAAACTGCCCCTGATTTGGAGGAACTGTCTCTCTTTTTACCTCCCATCTTCCGGATTTGGAAAAACTTCCCCTCTTTTTACCTCCTATCTGACCCTGATTTGGAGGAGCTGCCCCCCTTTATACCTCCCACCTGCCCCTGATTTGGAGGAACTGTCCCGCTTTTTACCTCCCATCTGCCCCCTTTATTCCTCCTATCTGCCCCTGAACTGGAGAAACTGACCCCCTTTTTACCTCCCATCTGCCCCTAATTTGGAGCAACTGCCCCTGATTTGGAGGAAGTACCCTTCTTTTTACCTCCCATCTGCCCCCTTTATACCTCCCATCTGTCTTTGATTTTGTACCCCTTCATACTTCCATGGTGCCCCTGATTCCTAATAAATGTACGTCTTCATACCTCCCAACTGCCCCTGATTTTGAGGGACTATTCCTCTTTATACTTTCCAACTGCCCCCTCAATTGGAGGGACTGTCCTCTTCGAAATCAGAGACAGTTTGGGGGTACGAAGAGGAACAAGTCACCAAGTTGGGGACAGATGGGAGGTATAAAGTGGAACAGTCCTTTCAAATTAGGGGCAGTTTAGAGTTTTGAAGGACTGTCCCTCTTCATACTCCCCAACTGCCCCTAAGCCCTACGGACTGTGACTCTTTCAGATCCCTCTGTCCCCATTTCCTCCTCGCTTGTCATTTTTTGGGGGTGGATATTCACACCTCTATAAAAATGTATTATTTCATCAAAAGGGCAGAGAACAAATGAATGAGCCCCCCCCCCCCTCCTCCATGGGAAAGCCGCTCTGTGTATTGTTATCACCATTGACATAAACAGAGTAACTGGATCTGGATGCAGGGACTTGGGTTACACCTCCCCATTGTTTTAGGTACACAGCCTCCAGAAAGTGCAGCTGTCCAATGCAGAATCTCCTCTTGCTGCCCCAGGGGTCAGTCTGTGACGTTGAAGGTGCCGTATGTTGATGCTTTGAAGGGACAGCATAATGACTTCATTTAAAATACTCCAAGAGTCACCTTTGGTTGTAACCTGTTTATATAGCAAATGCATTAAATACTTTCATCAGTGGCCACCAGGCATCTAAATCTACTCTGTGTGCTCCAAATGTCTTTACAAACACAGAGATTACATTGTAAAAGTAGCAAATACATCATCACTGTGCTATATCTCGAATGAGCACAGAGCAGTCATGTGGGAGGGGCTCAGTGGGCCCGCCCACTACAGGCTGTCTGTAGAAAACCACAGAGGGGCGGAGACCAGACCAGTCACCCTGCACAAGGAGAGACAGCAGCAGTGACCGGTCTTTATCACAGGAAGTCATAATCTTTTCTCAGTATTTTAGAAATATTTTTCAGCTTTTGTCTGCATCTCCAATAGACTTCCTTCAGGATCAAAAATTAAAATTGCCTGACTTGAAAGAGGGATTGTACAACAAGATTGCAGGGCCAGCTTACTGAGCAGCGATTGGACAATCCACTTTGAAAAAGCCGTTTCAAGTCTTTTCGGTAACTGATCCTCATTTCCTTTCCTAGCCCATTGAATGAAATTCAGTAATCACCATAATCAATGCCAGACGCGCTCAGGCCCGGCATGGAGCCATACAAACACAGACTCCAATTACGGCGTTTACAAACCGTTCCTGCTCTGGGTACAATTTCCTGCTCAGCTCAACAGTTTACAGTGAACGGCTTGATAAAAGCCCCCCTCCCCCAAAGCCGTCTCTATTCACATTTCCAGCTGATTTAAAATGCGTCAGGTGGGACAATGGCAGCTCACAATGCCATTTAGGTGACGGTGATTACATACAGAGCTCTGCTTTAATGGGATGTTCTGCACAATGGCTGCTTGTCCAATCAGAACTCATCTGGCTGGCTTGGCTTGGACACCCTCTGAGCCGATGACCTGGGACAACTATGCAAAAAGCCCAGCGGCCGGCATTTGTTATGGATTCATCCCAGTAAAACTTACTGCTAATTGGCAGTATGCAAAATGCAGATTTTCCACTGCTGACTACTCAGCAACCACACTCTGTAATAAACCATTTCATGTGTTCATGTCCCAACACGGGCTTAAAGGATCCGTTCACATGGATTAGTATCAGCATACAGCAATCAATACTTGTACGATCAATAGAAAATATCCAACTTGGCCAATTGAGATTCTTTGATTCCATCCGCCATATTGATTGCTGTTGGCTGATCAATTCCAGAATCAAAGATGGAATTATTAAAATGATAATTTGGACTGATTGCATATCACCTCGCATACAGCCAGCCAATATTTTCCCAATCACCGGCCACAAATTAATCCCCAGCTATTATTATTATTACCCAATAATAAACAGGATTTATATGGCGCCAACATATTACGCACCGCTGTACATTAAATACGGCTATCAGGGTGAAAAAAATGCTCATGTGTGCCCAGGATTACCCCCATCATATCGCAAGGAAAATGATCAAACTATCAATCGCCTTCTCCAGAGCGCCAATGGCCCGAATGGTACAGGGGGCAGGGAACTGGACTGCTGTGCGTTGGAGCCCCCACTTTATACTTGCCCAGGACCCCCCACCTCCGGCACAGGGGGCAGGGAACTGGAGTGCTGCATCTTTGGTGCCCCCCATTTATATTCACCTAGACCCCCAACCAGACAAAATGGCGAAGGGTGTAGGGAGCTGGAGTGCTGCATCTTCGGGCCCCCCAGTTTAGATTTGCCCCTTCTCCATACCCCAATCAAGAAAATTGCACAGGAGACAGGAATCTGAAATGCTGCACTGTTGGGGGCCCCAGTTCATATTGGCCCAGGCCCCCCCAACTTCTCCAAACCTCCAACCAATGAAATGGCACAGGGAGCAGAAACCTGAAATGTTGCACCTTTAGGGCCCCCAGTTTATATTTGCACGGGTCCCCCAACTTCTACAGAGCCCCAGATGACAGAATGGCACAGGGGGAAGGGAATTGGAATGCTGTGCATTGGAGCCCACACTTGCCTAGGACCCCCACCTTCCGCACAAGAGGCAGGGAGCTGGAGTGCTGCATCTTTGGGGCCCCCTGTTTATATTTACCTAGGCCCCCCAACCCAACAATATGGCAAAGGGTGAAGGGAGCTGGAGTGTTGCATCTTCGGGACCCCCAGTTTAGATTTGGCCCATTCTCCAAACCCCAATCAAGAAAATTGCACAGGAATCTGAAATGCTGCACTGTTAGAGCCCCCAGTTCATATTTGCCCAGGTCCCCCGACTTCTCCAAACCTCCAACCAATAAAATGGCACAGGGAGCAGAAACCTGAATTGTTGCACCTTTAGGGCTCCCAGTTTATATTTGCACGGGTCCCCCAACTTCTCCAGAGCCCCAGATGACAGAATGGCACAGGGTGCAGGGAGCTGTAGTGTTGCACCTTTGGTGGCCCCAGTTTTTATGATATATCTGCCCAGGTCCGCACATTCTCCAAAACCCCAACCAACAAAATAGCAAAAGGTGCAGGAAGTTGGAATGCTGCACCTTTGGGGTCCCCACTTTACATTTGCTCGGGCCCCCCATGTTCTCCAGAGCTCCAATAAACCAAATGGCACAGGGGCAAGGAGCTAGAGTGCCGAACAATTGGAGCCCCAACTGACCAAACGGCTGCACCTTTGGGACCCCTACTTTATATTTGCCGGGGCCCTTTTTTTTCTATACCAGTTTGCCAAGCTTAACCCTCTGCAACATATCAAAGTACAACTCATGACATTGTTACATCCAGACTGATCCATCCAATTATTTACAACTTCCTATTACCATCAACCCAAAATTACGCAACAATCTTTCCAAAACTTTCACCCTCTGCTGGGATTTGTAGTGCCGGGACTGTCAGTTGTCCAATAGTCATCAGAAAACGTATTTCTAGAGATGTTCTGCTGCATTAAGTCCATGGCAATGCCGCAGTCTATGCAAATAATTGGTCATTCCAATGTTCAATTGAGCAATTTGTCGATTTGCAAAATTGATCGACAAGGTGTCTTTTTTAAACCAGCGAATAGAAATCAAAATAATTTTTTAGATCACGATTCAGTTATGTATGAAAATGATTAAAAAAATATCGAACAAATGTGGAATGCTCGCAGCCAATCAGATGAATGAATCTAACTGATCGTAATATTGATCTATAGAAAACCACATAGCGTACACCTAGCACTGCTCATCCATCGATCGTCCACATTGATCCTAGGATTAGGGGTCAGTGAGCAATGACCGTCAGCATGTTGTTCATCTTACCTTAAATAAGCGTGCGTCCACTTGTGTGCTCCAAGGACAAAGTCCCTCTGCTACCTTTCCAGCACAGGTTACCCTCCAGACTACAGGCACAGATCCTGATGTACAGATCCCAGTTACAAAGTAACAATAGGAGTTCCAGAAATCCCAACTTGGTGTGAAAGAAGTTCAAATCTCAATGTGACAGAGTGAATGATTCACAGATACTGGCTGTGTGCTGGGCCCGCCCCTATCTCTGGGGCATGGCCCTCCCCCCTCCTCCTCCCTCTCCATTCTCGCTCAATCCCTATCATTTCTGTTTTCTTGCACACAATGCGAATTGATCGGAATTGTATTTTCAACATATAAATTGATCTGATCGGTTACAAATTGAGATCTCTTTCAAAAAAAATTCTTGTTCAATTTTTGATCAACATTCTAATTATGGGTGAAAAGTGATTGGTAGAAAAATTCTTTTTCATTGATTGCTTTCCAATTGATTGTGTAATTGATCAGATAGACTTGTGTTAAGGTGCGTACACACTTCCAATTTTTATCGTTCAAAACGAACGACGAACGAACGACGAACGATCGATTGGGCAAAAATCGTTCGTAAAAAAAGTAACCAACGACGCCGACGAACGAGGAAAGTCGTTGGAAACGAACGACCGGACCGGCGGATCGGATTGGACGACGATCGTTGAACATCGTTCGTGTGTACAATCGTTCCTTGATCGTCCATGGTCTGAGCATGCGTAATGAACGAACGTTCGTTCACTTTCCTGTCGTGCACATAGTTCCTCTATCGCTCAAACGATTGTATCTATTGTGTGTACAATATCTACGAACGATCGTGTCGTTACCTCTATGTGCAGGATCGGTGCTATACGATCGTTCGTATATATCGTGCATGAACGTTCGCCGTTCGTTTTCCAACGATAATAATTGGAAGTGTGTACGTAGCTTAAACCTAGGGTTCAATAGAGTCCTTGTTAAGAATGACTGATATAGAGATACCCCTAGGAGGTCAAAATTAAGACCATGTGACCTGCAAATTCAGGAGGAAGGGAAGGTAATACCTGCATCTAATCTGTTTTCATTTGGATTCCCTTTCTTCTCTCACTTGTTTTCTATTATAGGGCTTGTGCTTCTCTTTCATTCTCTTCTTTCTCCTCTCTCTCCCCCCCTCTCTCTCTCTCTCTCTCTCTCTCTCTTTCTCTCTCTCTTTTTCCTCTCCTCTCCCCTCTCTCTCTCTCTCACTCTCCCCTCTCTCTCTCCTCTCTCCCTTCTCTCTCTCCTCTCTCCCTCTTTTCTTCTTCTCTCTCTCTCCTCTCTCTCTATTTTCCTCTTCTCTCTCTCTCTCTCCCCTCTCTCTCCCCCTCTATCTTACTCATTCTCTCTATCTCCTCTCTCTCTCTTCTCTATCTCTCTCTCACTCATTCTCCTCTCTCTCTCTCTCTATTTATCTCTCTCTCTCTCTCTTCCTCTTCTCTCTCTCTCTATCTCTCTCTCACTCTCCTCTCTCTCTTCTTTCTCTCTTTTCCTCTTCTCTCTCCTCTCTCTCTCTCTCTCCTCTCTCTTGTCTGTATTAGTCTGTCATTTGCAATCCCTATTTATTGTACAGCGCTGCGTAATATGTTGGCGCTATATAAATCCTGTTTATTATTATTAATAATAATAATAATAATAATAATACAAGGTAACTCAGCATAAAACTGAATATGGATCAGAAAATCATGTTGAGGGATTTTTCTTTTAATTTTGCATTTGACCAGCCAATCCAATCATGTTTCCAATTGGCCGGTGATTGCTGCAAGTCCCGAAACACGGCACGTGTACAATATGGAATGACCACAAGGCCGTGTTGTTGGTGCTGCAATCAATGGGAAGTTCCAAATGAATTTCCTGGATACATCTGATCACTCCAAAAAAAATCAATGGCTGCTATGTGATGATTAACTTTTGTATATGTCGGTTAAGAATTTAGCTTTTACAGTTGTCACCGGTGTCCCCGGAGCACTTCCTCATCCATCAGTGACCACAATCATTACCTGAGCACATTCATTAGCCCTGCAGACAAATTTGCACCAATTAGCACAGCCATAACCAGACAAATAGTGCAATGGAATCAATGATGAGCTAATATGTGCCCAGATAATGGAGTCCCGCAGTGTCCACAAGAATTTACTACACATTACCATTAACAAATGTCCCCATAAACAAAGCTTTTAGCTGTCCATTTGTAATTATTCGTCCCTTTAAAAATCCTTGTTTTCACAGGCCCTGTATATATATACAGAGCGAAAGGTAATAAATTCTGCAGCACAATGCAAGGCTTTATGAGCCAGAAAAATGGTGTTATGGATGAAAATCTAGCATATGTACAGCGCCCCCTACATGTCGCTACATTGTTATGCTTTCTTATGGAGGCGAGCACAGCAGGGTGCTACTAGCTAATCCCCCCCCCCCCTCTTTGAGATAACAAGGGAAGTGTGCAAAGGACACAACAGCTCTGAATTTCTGATATGATCAATAATTTTGGCACAGCCAAAATTAACCAAATCTTTCTGATGGTATATTTCACAGACCGAAAGGGAGCAAAGAACAGTTCATTGTCCAGGATTACTTTTTAAAATTTGTCTGCCCTATTGATTGCATTTCACCATAACAATTTTGAAAGAATTGTCCATTTTTACTAAAATTTTGGCAAGTGAAATCCCTCCTTACCAGATTGCCATAGTCCATAAGAAATAGAAGCCTGCGCCACCTTTATGCATCAGAATGCTTTTTTTTCTGATCTTGATTTGGTGTATTTTTCGCTTTTGTTGAATTCTGCACGTGCTGATATTTATGATAAGAAGTCACATATTAATGAATATCTTTATCTCATTTCCTGCAGAGTCTGCTCAGATAAGATGTCCTATGTGGGGTCACATGGGCTAACACATTGCCAAGTTCCGGTGATTATGGCTTCTGATGAAGGTTTAGGGGAGGCCATTGAAGGTTTGCTGGAAGGCTAATTGGGGACTCAGCTCCATCCAGGATCTCCCAATCTGTGGCTGGCTGCCATATTATGTGCATTGCACTCAAATGATTGGAACCACATCTATTGTGTATAACAAGCTGTGATAATGTTACCAGTCTGCTGCAGGCAGGTGGAAGCTTTTCCTTAGTCTCCTCTATATCAATGATTATACTTAAAGTTTTTAGCAGGTAACAAAGATGGGGCTGTCCTTCTGGAGAGAAAATAGACATTTTTAGAAATAGAACTGTGATCTCTGTAATAGCTACAAGGAAGTGTTAACGTAGATCTTCAACAACCTATATTTAACTTTTTTTTTAATATTGACCAATGCTTTATATGGAGGAAGTCACATGATTCTCTAAAATAAAAAGTAAATACCTAAGCAAACCCTTTGTTCTGAATTGAGCAGGGGGGAAGAAGAAAATTTAGCAATGCAGAAACCAGAAATCAGAAACCACTTTTCAAAAGCCACTTTTCTATTGATCTAACCATATTTGCAAAAGTTATAACTTTTGCCATATGATGCAAAACTTCTTTTTTTATTGAGCCCTATAAATCTATTATCCAACCATGCATGCTAGGACTTTGCACAGAGCAATGTATGTGTATGGAGCCATAGAGATACCAATGAAAGAGCGCCGCCTGGTGGCCTGCTACTACAACATTCAAAATTACTAATTTTTTGTGATACATTTTTGGGAAACAATGAGCCCCTATTAAAGCCTCTTACTGCCTCACCATACCCTGTCTGGTTAAACCTTCCCTTGTGACCAACACCTCTTTCCAGAGAAACCCTGGTTTCCATATACTGCAATGATGATAACCAATATGCCTGAAACAATTCCATGCTATTTACAATTAAAGGTTCTATAATATTCAGCTGTATCTGTGCTATACAACAGAGGTTCCCCATGTACAGTTGACCCATAAAAGAATAATTTGCATGGTTCCTTCAACCATCCAGAAACCAATTGTGATCGATGTGAGCCAATAATGGGACCCTGTTACTAACCCATACATTTTAACAAATATCCTCCTATAAGAATATGCATAGTTTGGGCATTTTATTCACCTGTTAAAGATTTCTTTCTGTAGTCATCCAAAAGCCCTGAGTATGCTGCTTGGTGACACCATCTGGAGAGTTAGGGTTTAAAAGCTCAAGTGAAAAGGGTAAATTTCTGCATGTATGCTTTAAAATATAGATTTTTTTATGCTGTTAGCTGCAATTTTTTAAGGTAGTGACAGGTACTCTTTAACATTTAGGAAAATCCTAATTGCTGCTGAACTTAAACCATTTCCTGCACTTTTGCCCCAGGTTCACTTTTGTCACCTTCTGCTCTGTGATCCCAGTAGGGGGCGACCAGGTCCACCTTGTGACAATCATGGGGCAGACAGGGCACATCAGTCTTATAGAGATCCCTGACACATTCCTGCCTGGGGTGACAAAAACACTTCAACCTCCTACCTGCAATCTGCAGAATGCGAAGCTTCCTCCAGACATAAACAATTGTTTGCAGCTTCATTAAAATTTGGAGCTGTGTACATAAAATACAAAGTTCAACCTCCAGCTTTGAAGGACCCTTCAGGACCTGGGGCTTACACAGGGAAATGCAAAATTTGCCACTGCACTAGAGCCCCAGGCCCCCTTCAGCCATCAAGGACCCCTCAAGTCAATTCTGCACAGGGGGCTACAGTTGGCTACATCCCCCACTATACAGAATGCAAATACACTAGAATTGTTGGGCTGCAAGAACAAGGCAACAGATGTGTCGGTGTGCTGAAACCTCAAGGCATGGAGAGCTTAATTAGCGTTGGGCTGCTCCAATAATAGGATAGAAGGGCGGTTGACTCCGAAGTTTAGATATCCGAAAACCCCAGGACTGCTGCTGAGTGCCGCCATCTTGGATGTGATGTCAGCAGCTCCAGCTGACACAATATAGTATTCCTCTTCACTCTTCCCCAATAATAGGTTATGTAGGGGGTAAGGAATACAGGAGCCAGCTGGGAACAATGCTTTCATTGGTCAGATATCACAAAACTCATTGGACAGATATTCCAAAATGGGATCCAATAGCAAATGTTCATTGTCAGGGTTTACGGACACTTTGGGTAGACTGGGTAATAGTCCATGTTGGGTTTGTATTGCTGTCCATGGATTGGTGACACCCATTTCCTCCAAATCTTTATCTGGTGCCACAAGGTGCTGAAACTTCCCCAATAGGATCACAGAGCAATAAAAGCCTCTCCATATTACCAACATGGCACACAGTTGTGTAGGTGAGTAAGGGCCAGTTCCAAAACCTTGTTCTGTTCTATGGAAAAAGCAGACCCTTCAACAATGTCCCAGGTGTAGCTGCAATTTAGGACGGACAGGTAAGGTCAGGTTGTGTTATGGGGCAATGCCATTGGGGCTCCAAAACTGATCTGTAAACATGTCCTGGGGGGGGACAGAGGTGACACCATTAATATGCTAATGGCCCCTAATTCCCTGGAGGATTGTAAATCACTGATACTGGCCAGGCACCCTTCAATTAGCAACTGTGATAAATTACACCCCACCCCCATGTCCACTAATTAGCTCACAGCTGGACTTCTAGAATTCAGGCCAAGGTTTCATCAGTAAATTTGTGTCAGCGCCAAATGGCCACATGAAGACCTTGCAACGATGTCTATAGGGACCCAAACTACAAGATGCAGCTTATTGGCTTTTTCAATAAAGTAGTCAATGGAATAGCGTGGGGGGTCATCAGTGGGCTCATGTTGGTTCAAGGCATGGTGAAAGATTTGAGTGTTGGGCTGCTCTAATAATAAGCAAAGGGGGGGCTTAGTCCAGAGCTTAGACATCCAAAAGTAACGGGTCTGCTGCCGTGTGCCGCAATCTTGGTTGTGATGTCAGCAGCCCCAGCAGACTCACAGCTGTCATGCTTTCAGTGATGGCCATCACTGGTGTCACCCGCTGCACTCAGTGGTTCCTCCCACCCACCTATACATTTTATCATGTAGGGGTCAGTAGGAGGAACCACTGACCACACAACAGGGATCAAATGGAGTCCACACTCTTGATTTTTGTCCAAGGCAACCACCACCGTTCAGACGACCATCATCCGATGTGCCCACGTAACTTCAACCAACAACTGCTGGCCAATGGATTCGGTAGCACGGACAGTACAATAAGTATACGGGTAAGTATTTTATTCTTCTTTCCTTTTCTTGAAACCTGAAGCTTTAGAGTCACCTTGATGAGATTCTGTAAAAAAGAAAATTGCCATATTCTACTAATGATGTGTGGCCAGAAATGATCCCTAAAAAAAGCCACTTCCACCATGGCCAATCAGCAAAGACCTGCAATGACCAACAGTAAAAAAAAAGTCACAACTTTTCACAAACCCCCAATTTATAAATCCTGTACAGCGCTCACAATCTATATATAACACATGGAGTGCAAGAGAACAGAATTCACCCGCCATGGGAGAGGCCTCGGGGAGCTGAACCCGGAGCACCAGGATTACAGAAGTGATTCTGAACCAAAACAGCAGCTTCCCCCCCATCCCTCCGATAAGTAGAAGCAGATGTGTGCTGACTGCGGATAAAACTCACATCTGGCCCTGGCTATAGCGGGAATTACTGTCAGCTTCATGTATGAATGAATCCTGACTCCGGCCAAAGAAAACATTTCTGGATATTTTTATATTATATGTGTTATTTGTATATTATAGAAATGACATTGTAACATATATTATTTTCTGGAAATACACACACATATCTATATATATATATATATATATATATATATATATATATATATATTTACGAGAGGGGTGCTGAGAAGTTCCTGGCTTTGCCCCCTTCCAGATGAAATAGAAAAATGAGTATGGGGGCATATGACAGGCTAATATCTTAGTATGTAACTGTGCAAATATCAGGTCTTTGCAATTCATAAAACAGTTTTTTCTTTTATTGAGAAGCTGTGATGGCAGAGGCACAAACAAGTTTCACGTCGTTGGAGTTACGGGCCGTCATGAAGTTTTTGTTTCTCCAGGAAAGTCAGCAAAGGACATTCACACTGAGATGTCACAAACACTGGGGGAGAAGTGTCCTTCCTAAAGCACCTGGATATCTCATTTCAAGACTGGGCATTTCACCGTTAAAGATGAGCCCCGCAGTGGGCGCCCCCCAACCTCAACTGACCTGGCAACCTACGATGCTGTCCATGAGCTGATTATTGAGAACCCACGAATATCCACAAAAAAGATAGCCCAGATACTTAACATCTCACGGGCGCGTGTTGGGTTTGTTATCACCACTATCCTAGACATGCGCAAGCTTTCAGCGAAGTGGGTGCCGAAATGTTGAACAGTGATCAGAAGATGGAACGAGTTGAAGCATCCAAAGCTGTTTTGGCCCTATTTGAAGCTGCACAGGACTTTTTGGCTAGGTTAGTGACTGAGGGTGAAACATGGCTCCACATCTATAATCCTGAAACCAAGGAACAGTCAAAGGAATGGCGCCACAGCAGGTCTCGCGGCCGAAGAAGTTTCGAACCCAGAAATCAGCCAAAAAAGTCATGGCGTCCGTTTTCTGGGACAAAAATGTATTCTGTTGGTGGACTACCTACCTCAGGGCTCTAGTATCATCGGACAGTATTATGCTAACCTCCTGGACCAGCTGAAGGAGGCAATTAAGATGCAGGACTATGCATCTGCTCACACGTTCAACGTTGTGGCTGCCAAACTGAACACCCTGGGTTTCCAATTGGTCCACCATCTTCCTACTCACCTGACCTGGCCCCTTCGGAGTATTATCTGTTCCCGAAAGTTTGGAGGATATTTCAGACGTCAAAGATGCTGCAGAGAGATGGTTTGCAGCCCAACCAAAGGACTTTTATTTGAACAGTCTAGAAAAGCTGCAAGTACGCTGCACCAAGTGTATCAGTCTCAGGGGGAATATATTGAATAAATGTGTTATTTCATAACTCGGGCTCTCTTCTTTCTGGGCAAAGCCAGGAACTTCTCAGCACCACCTTGTATATATGTATGCAATATATAATATAATATTATATTTATAAATTGTAATATATTTATACAGGCTGACAATCAAAAATCCGGCCATCGATAATCCGGGTCCTTCAGTTTCCTGGCATGAATTTCGGATCGCATTTACACTACAGGGACTGCAGTACACTGTTTGGCCACTAATGTTTTTTGCGCTGCCTCCAGAAACAGTTGTTAGGTCTTGCTTGCTAAACTAAATACAGGGGGGAAGGAAGGGGTCTTCAATGAGTGCAACAATGTTTTGGTGCCTAGCCTCGATTGTCAATATCAAGGAGGCAAGGAAATGGAGTATGGGGAAAGACAGGTTTTCATAGGTGTAAGTGTAAAAAGTTTAGTGATTTTTTTTCTTAATATTGATAGTGATCCTATTACTCATCATGTTAACAATCTCACATTAATATTATTGTTAGAGGTATCTTAATTGTCTCAACGCGTTTCGCCTCATAGGGCTTCCTCAGGGGGTTATGAGACTTGGTAAGATTGCTGACATTTTTGACCAGATGAAGTGGATGCCGGATATCAGGGGGGATATTTGTTGAGGAATAGTGGCGCGGGCGGACTGGTGGCAGCTGTCCAAAAGGCTGCCACCAGTTCACCTATAGAACCTATTGAAGAATTTTGTTATATGCCTTAATGCCAAAGTTACAGATAGGACCAACACAGAATCATTTTAGTTTGGTTAAGTGTGCCAGATTCCTTGTTCACTTCTGTTCTGCGAATAATTATATTACATTACCTGGTCAGCAACACCAATCTAGCATCAAAACTGTTTCTCCATATCATGTACAGCGGGTAATCTAACGAGTTCAAACCACTATCTGGGTTTGAATTTATTCTGAATTTATTCCTGAATAAAAGCCGATATCCAGCATCCACTTTATCCGGTCAAAAGTATCAGCAATCTTACCAAGTCTCATAACCCCCAGAGGAAGCCCCACGGGGCAAAACGCGTCAGGGCATTTGAGGTACCTCCAAGAATAATATCGATGTGGGATTGTTAACATGATATTGATTATATTGTTTGCTATGTATTACTACTAGCATAGGAGGTCTATTGTAGTAAAGGAACTACTATCAATATTAGGAATAAATTCACTAAACTTTTTACACTTACGCCTACTAAAAGCCTGTCATTCCCTATACCCCTCTTCCTTGCCTCCTTTATATATTTATATATATATATATATATATATATATATATATATATATATATATATATATATACATATACATATATATATATATATATATTACAATATATTTTATAATTCTACATATACATTCTATACTTAGTGGAGAAAATGTACACAGCCCCCTTGTGTGTAATATAAAAAGACTATGCAGAGTTCTGCACTATTTAGCATACAGCACAAATTGCAAAGTGCATGGGAAGCCCGCACCTGCGCAAGTGCAAAACTTTGAATCCGCACATGAGCAGTAGTGTTGTCCAAAAAAATTGCGTCCCACTGCGCAGTGTGAAACTTCAATTTCCCGCTTGCGCAGTAGAGGTGCCAAGAATCAGATTTTTTTGGTTCACTATTACTGTGTTGCCAGCAGGTAGTTTTCTTTTGATGATGCCTGATCTTTTAGCACAGGATAACCATTTTTTGGGTGAGCTTCCTACTCCCAGAGAAGGATGGATTTGTTTCTTCATCATCTTTGTGTATTGCTTTTGATTTTAGGATTTTCAGGATACTCCTATGGCAGGGATCTGATATCTGTAAAACAACAGAAATATTCCAAAGGTCCTAATTGTGGCCAAATAATATTCTGGGTCCTGCACTGTCTGCATTGCCCAGGATTGCTTTTCACTTAGGTGTAATTTCACTGGCTGCCACTAGATGTCACCAATAGCAAGGTCTCAAGAGACTCACTTTCTGCATCAGCCTGTGTAGGAGCCCACAATGCCCCTGATTCATCAAGCAGAATCGGATGATCGCTCGTGCATTCGTATTCGCGATCCGAAATCGTACGCAGTCGCGCTATTCAGCAACTGAAAAAAGCTCGCGGCCGGAGCCGCGCATCTCCGGCAGCTTTACACTGGCGAGGTTGCATTAAAAGTCACTGTTCCGTAAATAAGCACAGAACAGAGAGCAGGTGCGCGCTAATTAATTGCTATGATCTCACCATTGAGCTTAACAGATCCTCCTTAATCGCCTTAATTGGAAGATTCGCGCCCCCCAATTGTTCATTATTATGAAGGCAGGAATCCGGCTGGCAGTGAGGAGGCGAATGTACGAGCACACTCGAGTCCGGACCGCGGTAAACCGCGCTCGCTGACCGCGCGTACTTTCGCTGGAGTATAAATGGATGGATGGGCATAAACACATCACTGAATCTTGAAAAGATGATATTAGATAAACATAGAATAAAGATTTTTTATTCATAGCATGAATATTCCTTTGGCTGTTTTGACCTTTTGGTAAGGGGTACTATGTACCCCTGTACTCATCCCCCAGGGTAGGGTGGTAGATATGAGAGGCCCTCTTAATATAGGGGCTTTCAGATTTCAAATAAGCTCACAACCTTCATACCCCCACAACACCGGCCACATTGTGGGGAAGAGGCCATATCACCCAAGGGTGGCCCTTGCCACTGTTGGGGAAAAGTGGTCTGGTTTCTCCAAAAGGAACTGGGCTACATGCTTTTTGCCTCTTTTCTTTTTAGGAAAACCAGATACCTAAAGGATCTTTTATGGATAGTAAAGGGGGCACATAGCATCACTGCTATCTAAGAAAGTCCTAGAACTGGTTTTAAAAAAAGACTTCACCCATTAAAAATGAGGAACTTTACCTGAAAAAAAAAACTGCATGATGTGACAAAAATCTTAGGTGCGTGATATAGAGATTTGGTGTAATGTTTTTTAGATATGTACAATAAAGGTAAACGAAAGTCATAAATTGGGGCAGGGTCCTCTCCTCCTGTATCACTGTCTGTATTATTCTGTCATTTGCAATCCCTATTTAATGTACAGCGCTGCGTAATATGTTGGCGCTATATAAATCCTGTTTAATAATAATAATATAATAATAATATTCGGCATTAGTGAACTTTTCTTTAGGATCCAATTTCTAAAAACGGAGTTGGTTGGCTAATATAGAATTGTGACTTACAATTATCAGATGGCACTTGTTGGTCCAATTTATAATGATTGAACAAAAGTTGATGGTTTACCTTAATAGTGCAATGATATTTTTTTTAGTATATAATGTGTTATTATGTGGTATTGTAGTACCCTATATTGTCTCCACACCCACTGTCACCCTATTTTGGCACTTTTAAATGTTAGGAGTAGTGTTGGTGTTCAAATTTGGGTTGTCCTTATATTCGACCCGAAAAAACGAGATTCAACAGTAAAAATTCGGATAAAACAATGTAAAATGTTTTTTACAGGTTATCCTACAATGACATGATACCTCTTAAGCTACGTACACACGTCAGATTTTTATCGCCCGATAATCGATAATCCGTCCTGGCGGATCCATGAACGATGAACGACGACCGATCCTAATCCAAGGGAAGGGGGAGAGCGCGCAGCAGGGTGCTGCTCCATGGTGCTCCCCCTCCCCTCTCCATAGAGCAGAATGGTGCTGTATGTACAGCACCGTTCATGCATCGTGTAGTCCTTTGTCATTGGAAAGGATCGTGAAAGATCCTTTCCAGCCACAAAAATTGCACGTGTGTACGGAGCTTAAGAGATACTTGCCAGCCGGGCATCTTCTCAATAATTGCAGCAGAGTCTGCTATCATTGAGAAAAGTACAAAAATTGCACGTGTGTACGGAGCTTAAGAGATACTTGCCAGCCGGGCATCTTCTCAATAATTGCAGCAGAGTCTGCTATCATTGAGAAAAGTGTGTGATCCCCGGGGTACTACAGGTCAATTAACCTGTAGTACCCCGGGGATCGTAGAGGAACTGCAGAGTTCATCTGCAGTTCAGTTCCCACGGTCACATGACCGTGGGAACCTTGAGGTCACAGCTGCAGACGATTCTCGGGGCACTAGAGGTTGATGGGGACAAGTTTCCCCATTCATCACATCTAATGCCCTGTGTTCTTGGATAGAGAAACTATATCCAAGAACACATACAACTAGTTAAGAGCTGCAATAGCAATCTGATTGCTCTTGCAGCACTAATAGTCCCTAAAAAAAAAACGAATTCTCCACCATTGAATTCAATAGTGTTCGAATTGGGCATTTGATCACCTGAACAATATCTCAATATCTCGAATAGCGAGATATTCAACCAACATTAGTTAGTAGGTATGATATAAATCAGCGGTCGCCAACTGGTGGTCTGCGAGAAAATTTTGGTGCACCCCCGAGCAGGGTCAGGAGAAGATCATAGGCTCAGGGAAGTGAGCTCCCCCATCGCATATTAAAAGCTACAGTACATGACTCATTTTCAGCACGGTAGTTACAACCACCCTCCTGTATTGATTAGATGGGAAGGAGAATTTCAGGTGGAAACTATCCTCAGCTACAGAAGAAGAAATGGCCAGGTTCAATCATATCTATCCTAAAAATAAATACATGGTGGGCACCTAGAAGTTGCCCTTAGGTAGGGGCAATGTAAAATAAGAATGAGTAAGCCGGCTCAATGCACATTTTTCCTGCCCATGCTGCATACATGTATGCTCACACACTTGTTGGCCGCACTGGTGCCAAGTGGGCTATATAACCTCTAGCATCCCATTTCCTCATCGCTGAGTAGCCTTCAGCCAATCTTACCTGACCCGATCTATGATCTTGACTTAGAATGTGCTTCTGACCTGCTTTTTGGATTTTCCTTTCATGGTTCACTGGATATTTTCTATTTCTGACCTCAGCTTGTTCACCTGTTCACCATTTATCAATTTTTACATTAGCTATGTATCTGGTATAACTTGTATTGTTATGTTTATACAGCCAATTGAGCAAGCACTATGTTTACTTTACGCTATTGTTATACTACTTTTATCAGATTTTGTATTTTTATCTCACTTAAATATGCTTGAAACCTGTTCCAGCCATCCAAAGCAAATGTTCATTATTTTACATTTTCTGTAACCTAGGGAGATATATTATTCAACCCAGCAAAGCCTGTGGACAGCTGACCATCACCCATTGGATTGACTTAGTTGACACCCAAATATAATATCATTGCCATTAGCATTTGCCAACCCTTCTCCCTGGTATGCATAGAAGAGGCTTTTTCCCCATGGAAGAAGATTCGGAGAGTGTCTGTAGGAATTTGTGCTCATTAAACCAAATATAGCATCAATTCAATCAGGTATCTGTTATGGACAACATACCCAGCTGGCAATCAACATTCTTGTTTATCCAGTTGGATTAAGGTCCAGTTGGGTTAAGGTCAGGGTTCTGTGCAAGATACTCCAGTTCCTTTCCATCAGACTTATCAAACAATGTCTGTATAGACCTGGCTTTGTGCACAGGGGCACAGTCATGCTGGGACAAAAAAGAATTGACCACCCGCTGTCCAGGTCTTGGCTTGGTATTGGCAATGCCATTCTGCAATTTTCTAGAAGCCAACCCCAGGCTGAAGTATCAGCATATACCATTTCTAGTTAATCTCATCCTCTACAATTCCAATGCTGGAGGCTCCATCTATAGCAGGGATTTCAAACGCTGGCTCGGGGGGCAAATCTGGCCCCCAACATCCTTCTTTTTGGCCCCCAAAGGAATCCTAAATATGAACTGCAGCTGGCCCGCCGCTTCATTGAAATAGCGCTGCTACTACAATTTCCGGCATCACTCGCGTCTTTAGACCAGCAGGCTCTCTGTCTATGCGTGGCCCTGCATTGGAGTGTTTTAGAGATGCAAATAATGCCGGGAATTTTAGTAGTAACACTATTTCAATGAAGAGGGAGTTTCGGCGGTGGGCCACTCATAAGGTTTAGCTCCGCATTGGCCGCATCTGGCATTTCCAGCACTCCCCCTCAGCTGTACTTTTCCTTGCTACTCCGAGGCATGGACTTGGTTGGATTTTCATAGAAGAATATTGTTATTATTATTGTTAGCCTGTGCAAAAAGGTTACAGTTGAAATTTAACTCAGAAGGCTACAAATAGAGAAAAAGGCATAAGATTTTTAAATAAAATTTAAAAAAATGTATGTCTCTTTCTCTATTATAAGCTTGTTCCAGATTGAATGTGAAGCAAAACCTCTTTGTTTCCATATGAAAATGGTTTATATCCAATGAGAAGGAAAAATTTCCTCAATTTTTTCAATAAATTTTAAGGTTGGCCCGCGACTTTGTCTAAGTTTTTAATTTTGACCCTCTGTGTATTTGAGTTTGACACCCCTGATCTATAGTATCCTTTATATTTAATCCTTGTGTCCTAATTAAAGTTTCACATCATTGTAAATGTTTATTTCTAGTTTTGGTGTGTTTAGAACCTCTAAACTCTCTCACAGTCACCTGGAAAAAAATAAGCAGGCATTTCTGCGAAACGCGTTGGACTAATAGGACCAACCTTAAACTAAGAATAGAGTACAACTCATCATATCCTTAACCATGGACTCTGATTTGTAACATTGATGCACTATCCTAGAATCAGATGGTTCAATAAAGTTGTCATTTTATACACATTTTTTTAAAATAAGTATTCTCAACCAAAAAATACCCTTTTATGCTTTGACCGTATTTAGTTTTTTTGGTTTTGTAAATTTCAAACATGGGAGGAAACCTCAGCAGCTTTTACCTACTGAGAGATTAAATTGGGCAAATGGCATCATCATGGTACCCAGAGCAACAGCCCATTGCCTACTAGGCTTGCACAATAATGTAATAATCCATTACATTAATCCATTTATGAAAAAGAAAACCCCTGCATGTGATTAGATTATTAAACTGAATATACTATCAAGCCTTGTAAACTTTTTTTTTTTTACTTGATCCTATTTCTCCTCCATAGATTAGAGCGTGGTCAGAGGAACCCTCATCCAAGCCATTTTGTCATTAATCTGGAGCTCTTAGATGGGATTATGAGGAGCAGGTTGAGCATGCCTGGCCTGTTTATACCTAGAAATGTTGGTAAAAGTCATAGTTATGGCTATTTTTAATATCTTTTATTCACTAAAGTAGATTGACTGGTTATGGAACATTGTAGTTCAATCCTGTGACAATAGAGGGATGGGCAAAAATACTGCACCAAAGCCATACTTACATGAAAAATGTGTGTTTGAACAATCAAATTCCTTCCTTGAAGAGGACTTAGGACTGTGTGCATAAAACGCAGATTTCTGATAAGAACACAAATGTTTCAGTATTGAAGTATTGATCATACATGCCACATAAGTTAAATGGAAGGCTATGGATAGATTGAGCGACTGAGTGCAACAGGTCATATTCTGGTCTGTGTTGAACTGCATAGTCATCTTTAGATTTCTGAGACAACTGCTGGAACAGGAAAATTAAGGTAAAATTATAGAAATGGAGGATGTTAGTCAATTTGGCTTCATGTCTTTATCACCAATAATTTGACTTTAAAGGCACCTCCTATTAAATCACATCCTCCATTGTTTAAATAAAAGCATATTGTATTCAATCATCAAAAGGGAATATACTTTTCATACTATATAGATATACATATAATACACATCAAGTTTTGGTTTCAACACGTTTCGCAGGATCTGCTTTCTCAGGAGTTTAATTAGAAATGTAATTTGAAAAGTATATACCCTTTTAACGATGGACTTTACCAATGCACTTTAAAGTCCCTTTATTGGTGATAAAGATTTTGTGGATGAAGTCTTGAACATGAAATCAAATTTCACACATTGTAAATATTAATCAAATTTGGCTTTATATACAATTATTTGAATTTTGGGCTTTATGATTTCATCTGGGTGCTGTTTTGCTTTCCCCTCCTTCTAAAGCACCCATGGTTGCTCACTTATTCCCTAATGCTCAACCTCGTCCTTGTAACCCATAGACATTGTGCATGTTGGTAATATGAATACTATATATGATGTTTGGTCTACATCAGGGGTGTCAAACTCAAATGCACAGTGGGCCAAAATGAAAAAGACAAAGTGCGAGCCAACCTTGAAATTTATTGAAAACATTGAGGAAATTTTCCTTTCTCATTAGATATAAAACCTTTTCACACTCAATCTGGAAAAAGCCTAAAACAGAGAAAGAGAAATAGGAATTTTTTTTTAATTTTATTTAGGAAACAATCTTATGCCTCTTTCTCTATTTGGCTTTCTCTATAGGCCACGCATAGGCAGAAAGACCGCTGGTCAATGGACGCGAGTGATGCCGGGAATTGTAGTAGTGGGGCTATTTCAATGCAGCCGCGGGCCAGCTGAAGTTTATTTTTAGGATTCCTTTGGGGGCCAAAAAAAAGGATGTTGGGAGCCAGAGTTTGACGCCCCTGGTCTACATGTTCAGTTGAAACATTTTTTTCAGGATGGACTTTACCATAGATCATCTATTCTCAACTGGGGTTCCTCCTGAAGTCCCCAGGGATTCCTTGAGCTTTGGCTAATTTACTTCTCATAAGATGGTACCTTCATATGTCTCTCCATGAAACCAAAGGCCTTATAAGTTGTCTTTAAATATGGCCACCAAGTTTTGGTGATCAGAATGCCATATTTTTTCTAATAGATTATTACAGTAGGGTTTTCCTGACACCTGAGAATTATTCTAAACGTTCATTAGGAGTAAAAAAAGTGGGAAAGGCTGCCATTAAGTAATAGTATTCCTACGGATCTATATGCCACACGTAAAGAGGAAAAGATGTTTTGGAAGTTGAGTCTGAGGAATCTAGGTCTAAAAGAGGACCAGCGCCCATGGAAAGATGGAAGAAGCATTACCACACCGTATGTACAAGATGCTTGAAAGTTTTCCGTTAGGATCAATTCAGACTTTTTCAGTACCGATTATCGGATTATCTCTATATACTGTACGCCTCGAAAAGCCTACAGTTGGGAAGAGCTCATAACAATAAGCTGAAGGGCAAACAGAAATATAATAGCAAACATATCATGTTCTCTACAGGTGTGCCAATTTGCACATATTTATTTGTGAATGATATACACAAAAGTGGCCCAGCCAGAGCCCTGATTTGAACCCTATCACACATCTCCGGAAAGATCTGAAAATGGCTGTCCACAGATGGTCCCCATCCAATAGTCCAATAGGCACCATCCCATGGGAGGTAAATCAGCCAAAGCTCAAGGAACCCCTGGCAACTTACGGAGGGATCCGGGTTGAGAATAGTTGCTCTATGGCAAAGTCTACTTTAAAAAAAGTGTTCTGCCCTAACATGTAGACCTGAGAATTTGCACAGAAGAATGGCAGAAAATCCCCCAATCCTGGTGGCCAAAGCTTTTTATACCAGACACAAAAAGACTCAAGGCTGTAATTGCTGCCAAAGATGATTAAGCTAAGAAAAGGCCCTGAATACCTCTGTAAATGTGAAATTTCAGTTTTTTCTTTTTTATTAAATTAACAAATTTGTCTGAAGTTCAATTTTTTTTTGGTCATTATGGGGTACTGAGTGTAGATTAATTAATTGAAACGAGAGTTCCTAACCAGGGGTATCCATACACCTTGGGGGGTATGTGAACCAAATAGTTACATAGTTAGATAGTAGGTTAGGCTGAAAAAAGACACAAATCTATCAAGTTCAACCATTAGGGAAATAAACATAAAACCCCTTGACATAGTTGTTCCAGAGGAAGGCAAACAAAAAAGAAACCCTGGTAAATGCTGGGGGTATGGGACTCGATCTCTGGGTACTAGTATTTATTTTATTTAATGTATTAATTTATACTTGGGTAAATTAATAAATCTGAAATCAAGGTGGAGGAATCGACTTGATGAGTCAGATGACATGCGAGTAGCTTTGTCCATAACTGTACCCCGATTCCATGCTTGGATTGCACAAAAACAACGGCAAATATCTCACTAGATTAGTAAAAGTCTGTGTTATGTGGTTGAGATATAGGAAAAAAAAAAACTTGCACATTTAGGTTTGTTTTCTTCTTTTGCATAATATTCAACTCTAATCTGAAACAGGTAAATCAAAGTTATATTGTAAAGTAGTTGTAGCTGTTTGTAAATTTTTCATTTTTCATTTTTGCTTTTTGTAAATAAATATGATAAAGTTATCAATGCCTTTGATTTTATATCATGTTTTCTTCCTACCTATCCATATCCAAAGTACAGTCATTTCAAGCTGTTGACATATTTGGAAGCCATACTGGCAACTAATATAAGGAATGGTAATGATTATTTTGACAGTCAAGTATAGGGGGTATGGGACCTTATTGGACAATCCATTGGGGATCTGGAGTCATGAAAAGGTTAAGAACCCCTGAATTAAAGGATTATACCACGAGGCAGCAACATTAAAAAAAAACTGAAAAAAATGAAGGTGGTGTGAATACTTTCTAAAGCCACTGTAAACATTTATATATATGCAATCAGTTTAACAAAAAAAATGCCATGTAAAATAATCACCCACACCTGTATGTTTGTTTTATTACATTCCTCCCATCCGCCAATGGTTGATCAGCTTCCCATCACAGGTGGAGTCCATGCACCATATATATAGAACGTCCCCCAGCTCCGTACACCTGCATCCTCCAACCTTACCTACCAAGATGTTTTTTGCTGTGGGTCTCCTCCTGCTATGTGCAGGAATCTCAGCCTCTGCAGGTAAGACCTCTCCCCCTTCCCAGCAAATTCCACCTTATAGAGAGGTTATTATCTCAGTAACTCACTATACGGCAGCTTGTATTTAGAAGTATTGGGCAGCTGGCATATTTGGCTTATGCATACTCCAAGTATATAAAATTGATGCATTAAGGTCCCATTATTCTTGCAGAAAGATTTTTTTTTACCTACTGTTTCATTCTGCACAATAAAAATGTAAAATTAAAAAAAATTAAAATTAATAATAAAATAGCGTTGGGACTCGGCTAGTCCTGACTTCTTACATGCAGAGAAGTATAATACAAAAGTATAATACATAGAAGCCATTGATTTATTTTGACCGTTCTTGCATTTACATGGATTACACTGAAGCCATACACAGAGGTGAACAGATCCTAAGGCTGGCTATTCACCATACAAAATATTGCATAGTACCTTTAGATTGTGCAATCTCCTTTAGATTTATGAAAATTATATATTATAGGGGCAATGCTAAATAGGAGGAATAAAGGATGAAAAGAGAAGAAGAAAGATGGGGTAGGGAGGACGGAAAGAGAGGAAAAAAGAAGAAGGGAAAGAAATAGAAGGAGATCTATTAAAGAATTTAGATTGTTCAATTACCAAGGTGAAGGATCACCATGCAATGATAATTATTTTAGCTTAGTGAATGTGATGGTGGTTCACTTTGCAAGGAATAACCAATCACATGCAAGGAATTCCTAAAGAACATGTTTTTTTTTTCTTTTTTTATATGATTGGATGGTTGAAGTCAGTAGAGCTTTGTCTCATTTACTAAGCTAAGTGAAATATCCATTAGCAAGGAAATAATTCACTTTGCTGTGTGAACATCCTGTATGTCTTTAGATCAGTATTTCTTTTAAATCATTTAGTATTTAGTATTTCTTTTAAATCAGCCACAAAGAGAAAGTAAAGAGAAGAGAAAAATAAGAAGTGAAAGATGAAAAGCGAAGAGAGATGATGAGGATAGAGGAGGGAAGCGGGAAAGAAGAAGAAGAAAGAAGAGAAAGCAGGAAGAAGTTGTGAAGAGATGGTTGTGATATAGATCACAAATCTTTTACTCTATGTTATTACCTAGCCTATAAAACCCAAACTCCAGGTGATGGAATATATTTCTCATACTGTATATCATTATTTATAAAATGCTTACATATTACACTGATGGCCCTCAGAGTATCTCACAATATCATGTTCCTACAATAGTCTTAGTCTAATATCCCTAACATAATGTAGAGTCGATTTGACGGAAAGCCAATTACCCTACCTGTATGATTTTTTGGGGATGTGAAATCCATGTACACAGTTGGAACCCACATTTCTGCAAAATGGGAGTTTTAACCACCGAGCCACCACTTTTCCCATCTGTTATATAATTATTCTTATATTTCAGATTTTCAGTGTCAAATAATCCCAGGAAAACTCAAACAGATTGATGCCGGTGCCGGTGATGTATACGGGGTGAGTGATGATGATAACATCTACCGCTGGGTAGATAACAACTGGAAACAGATCTCTGGCAAGCTGATCCATGTTTCTGTAGGACCTGCTGGAGTTTGGGGTGTGAACAGAGCCAACAACATCTATAAGTTCCAGGACAATAACTGGATGTCTGTATCAGGTACAAAACCCTAAAACCTAATTACAAATTAGATAAGAACATATACAGAAGAAAAAGAAAATATTTATGTCATCTGCATAGTTTAGAGATATACTGCATTACTTTAAAAAGTATATAAAAGTCTCACCATCATTCTCTAACAAAAAGTAAGTGCACTGCATTTTATTCTCCATTTTTTTGTGCTCTTGGGTCAGAAACTGGAATTGCACCTATACACAAAAAGTACAACTCTAACTACAGGATAGGAACCAAGACAGGTACCAAATCCTCCCTTATTTCTTTCTCATGCACTCCTCCTCCCAGACACCGGAGATCCTGGTGAGAGGGGTTCAGCAGCAAAGACTAAGGAACCAAAAAGCCGGGGAAGTACAAGGTGTGGCCAGGTGCTGATTGACAAGCCACAGGCTTGTGAAAATGCCCCTACCTACCTTTAATTCATATCACAATGTAGTGGAAGTAGGCACAGCCTACATGAGAGTGGCGACTCTGCTCTGCATTCAGGAGCAGTGCAGCATTGCTGCCACCCCATCGCAGGAAGCTGCATTAAGTAGACTTTTGTTTTTGTGTTTATTGGGTGGCCAGAGTGCTCTTAACTACAATCTAATTATGGGTAATATTTGGGACTCCAGTCCCACTTTCCCTTTAGTCGATACTTGATATGCTAGGTACTGTAACATAGATGCCATAAATCCTGGAAAGTCCCAGACACTTTCTTCAATGTTGCTGCCCCTGTCTGGTGGAGCACCTCATTGGACTAGAAGGGGCATGGGGCATCTGTGTGAGCACCAATGAGATGTGGTCATCTGCTTCACTACATAGGAAAGGAATTCACTATTGCTCTTATCTTCTCTCTGTATTACATTTAATTTAGAGAATCAATGAGTTGTCTTCTTTTTTTTTTCAACAGGGCTCTTGAAGCAGGTCGATGCCGGTGGTGATAAGTTCTTGAGTGGGGTGAATGCACAAGACAACATCTTCTGCTTGAGACAGAGTTGCACAGTTTCCAGATCTTCTGCTGTATCCTTCACCCCTCTTGAAGGGGCACTGAAATATTACAGCTGTGGACCAATAGGCTGCTGGGGAGTGAACAGCGCCAACAATATTTACTTCCGCCACAATGTCAACCCAACAGCTTGCCAGGGAACCCAATGGCAGCAGATTGAAGGCCAACTGACGATGATAGAGGTTGGCACAGATGGTTCTGTGTATGGTGTCAATGCAGCAGGCAATGTGTACAGAAGGTAGTTTTTACACTTTTATATAGATGTATAAATAAAGAATGTATTTTTTCAGCCTTTAGATTAAATGTCAACTTAAGTATCCATCATTTTTATACATCAACCAATATCTAATAACCATATGCTAGTAATGCCAGTGGGTTATTGAATTGCTATGTTGGCTGTAATTCCACAAAATTATCCTAATAAAATGGTATTTTTTAGTATTTTATGTTGTATAAGTGATAAATATTTTTTTCTTTCAGGGATGGAATCAGTGCCAAGGCCCCTATAGGAACAACCTGGACCCAGTTGGACTTCTGTGCTACTTTCAAGCACGTCACATACGACAATGGCTATCTGTGGCTTATCAGCCCATCTGGTGACATCTATCGATGTGCAGATGACAAGTAAATGACATGACCATAACAGAAGACAAACCTGATCAATATATAGGTCATATGAGCCTAGATGAGTACAAGAATTGTCCTATCCCTCTATTCATCTCAGGTCATTGGTGTGCGAGTATGATTGTATTTCTGAAATGTTTTGTATTGCCACTATAAGCGCCTAAGGTTTTCTTCTTATCACACATAAAAATATTTCACAGCAAATAAAATGTTTTTTATCTATAAAACTGTGTAATTTGTTATTGACAAAGAAATCCTGCTAAACACTGCCTGGGCAAAAAAAGTTAAAAAGTTACACATTCTAATATTCTATTGTGTAGCTTCGATCACAGCACACAATTAGTGTGGTATTGTTTCGATAAGCTCATGAAATGTCACAAAATGTTTTTATTTAAAGAGTTGCATTTTATGGATGATGGGGGAGTCGAATCACTTTATAAAGTCTTCTCCAACACATTCCAAAAATGGTTAATTGGGTTAAGGTCTGGACCATGTGGCCAATCCATGTGTGAAAGTGATGCCTCATGCTACCTCAACCACTCTTTCACAATCTGAGCCTAACTGTCTTGGAAAATGCCCGTGCCACCAAGAAAGAATCCATCAATGGAAAATCCAAGTCATTCGGTATACTCAGGGCACATAATGTTGCTGAACCTAAACCTGACCAAGTGAAGCAACGCCAAATCATAGCACTGCCCCCACAGGCACCCCAGATCATAACACTACCCCCATAGGCACCCCAGATCCATAACACTGCCCCAGAGGTACCCCAGATCATAACACTGGCCCCACAGGTACCCCAGATCATAACACTGCCCTCACAGGCACCCCAGATCATAACACTGCCCTAATAGACTCTCCATGTAATAATCCTGCCCCTACAGACACCCCAGATCATAAAACTTCCCCTATGAGCACCCCAGATAATAACTTCCTCTACTGGCACCCCATATCATACCACTGCCCCCACAGGCTCTCCATATCATAACACTGTCTCTACAGACACCCCAGATCATAAAACAGCTCCTTTAAGCACCCCAGATAATAACACTGCTCCCAAAGGTTCTCCAGATCATAACAATGCCCCTACAGCACCCCAAATCATAATGCTGCCTCCACAGACACCCCAGATCATCAAGCTGTTGCTGCAGGTACCCCAGATCATAGCACTGGCCCCCTCAGATACACCAGATTATAATACTGCCCCCATGCAATGGGGCACAGTCATATTCTTATATTCACCTCGGTGTTCCACAAACACACCCTTGCTCACCAGATGCCTAATCCCTTAGGTCTTATTGCATTCCGTGGTGCAAATCCTCCAATCCAGACTGGTGGTATTTACTCTACTTTTTTAATCCCCTTCCTGTATATCCTTCACATTTCTGTAAAACATAGGAGTGAAAATAAATCTTGTATCTCCAAACCTTTTAAATACACTCACGTTACAATATTTATCCATTATCATATAGATTGCACTAGATCCGTCCTTCTCAATCCTTTTCTCCCAATAGGAACACTTACAATAACTTTCAGGTGTTTAAGAACCCTTGCTATTAATACGGTAATTGATGCATTGCTTTCCATTGGTTACCAGTGGGAAGAACTCCCACCATACATTAGTAGTCATAAAGACAGCTATAAGGTCCTTGGTTTTATGCAACTGGTTTAGCCAAGTAGTTTTGACCCCATATTTTAGAAGGTCACAGCTCATGGAACCCCCGGCAACTTTATGTGGAATTCTATGGCTCCATGGAATCCTGGCTGAGAATGGTTGGACTAAAAGCAAGTATTATTTTACATTGGAGATTCTTTATTTCAACAGTTTCTCTTGCTATGTAATATATGCCATTTTCACATTGTTGCCAACTCTCGTTGTGACAGTGTGCGATTGCCAGTATTACCGTAGTGGCAGGGGGATCAATGGGGAAAGGAAGAGGAACTGAACATAGGCAAGGTGTCTAAATACAAGGAGAATCATTTTATTCTATAAGGTCCTTAAATGAAGTGACACACTTTTATATCTCTTTACAACAATGTTTTATGATTACTAGGGCTTTTTTTTGGTAAAAAAAAACTTTATGTTTTATAAAACATTATCAATTAGATTATTTTTTCAATATTGGAAAGCAGGAACAAGGTCATGTCTGACCAGGACCAATGCAAAGGGGCATTAGTCCATTGGACCACAAAGCCATATCTAGACACTTTTCCCAATTGCAATACCAGGAAAAAGTATGTAGGTCCATGAAAATAAAAGTTGCCAGTGTAAAGTTATTTTGACCGCATATTTATTTCTCTGAGCTTTATAAATGAACCAAAGTGGATGGACAGGTTCTGGAACAATGTAATACAAATCTGTGGTTTTAGGGGGAGTGCCAAAAAAATAATACAGGCATGAAGACTGTGATGTTTAAATACTGAAATTCTGTTCATGAGAAGGACTTAGGACTTTGAGATAAAAATCACAGATTTTCATTAACCAGAACATAAAAGTTTCAGTCTTTACAGTAACGACTGTGCAAACAATATTATTGTATGCAAGTGTAATATGAGTTCAAAGAGAAGTTATTAGTATAGAACAGTTTTTTGTGACCTATTTAACCCTTGAAATATTTTACAAGTCTTCAGGGAACCCCTTCTATAATCACTATATTCACAGCTCACTGTATATTAGTGTGGTGGTCAGTAGGAAGAATTCCTCTTACATTGCTGGCCATCGAGGAGTTTGCCACCCTCACAAATAGCCAAAATGATCATTGGTGTCAATTAAACTGATCATATGAAACTTTTGATCATAAGAAGAACTCATTGCTCAAGGAACCCCTAGCAACCTCTAGAGGAGCCCAGGTTGAGAAACACTGGTATAAACTGTTTAAAAAATGATTGCGGGAAATTAAAAATTACAATATTAGGGCAAAACTTTCAACTTGATCTTAGTAGTGTTCTGTAATGAGCTATAGATTTGTACACTGCAATGTATAATAATAAGTCCTCTCCTACCCGGGCAAAGAATATGCTGCCCTCTAGAGCCAAACTATGTTGAGTGCAATTTAAACTGGAAAAGCCGGTGTCGGAGGGAGAACCAAAACTCTTAAAACTGTCTAATCTCAACAAATTTACATATTTGGACAAAGGTTCCCTCAGGAATGTGATTGCACCCTTACATTATTATTGGGGTCTTAATCAGCTTGGAAGGTTTAAGACAAAATCACAGATCCACTTATGTTAGTAGTTTAAAGGGTATAAACACTTATTGAACCAAAATAAGCAAAAACAACAACAATATATATATATATATATATACACAGAACACCGATAAAAGAGATGCTTTAAACCTAATATGAACTTGCATGTAAGAAAAAAGATTGGTGCCTATTGAACTTTGTTTTTGGACACAAAGTTAAACCGTTTTTTCTGAAACGTGAATCCGCCCTTACATTTAAACTGAAGTCTTATTTAGCTAGGAGTGTTCAAGACAGAATCACATATCAGATATTCTTGCAGTTTAAAAGGTATAACAAACAAAATACAAAAAAAGCAACAATAACAACAATCTAAATTATACAAAACACCAATAAAAAATAAAAAAACACCAAATAAATAGAATTTGAAAAAAAAAAAAAAACACATAACAATCCAGAACAAGTTAAAAAGATTCACCCAAAACGGGATTTTATCAGTATTCACCTAAAACACTGTTTGAAATCCAATGTATTTCCCTGAAACAGTTCATAGAGGGTTGAAAACTAAAGTTGGAATGTGTAACCAAAACACAGGTGTTGAGTTCCCTATTAATGATGTTGTAATGCGTTTCACAGCAATTATTTTGCTACCTAAATTTATATGTTGTAATTAGCAGGAAATGTTTTGATAATTCTCCACAAAACATCAACCATTCATCTAATAGGAATGTGCAAATTAATGGCTGTAAATGCAGATGAACTACAGTAAGTCAAAAAAATACCATTAGACAAAAACAATCTTTCTACTAAAAAGATATATATCAATGTATTATTATGTTGCAATAAGAACAGCACATTCTTAAAATCAGTGTGTTCTAAAATTACTGGAAAAATCTCCACGATTCATATTATTATTAGAGACTTTCCTATGTATATCTATTTGGTTTCCTCAACAAAAATAATACATTTAGATATCATTTAAAAAGGGGGAGATAAAGTTAGCTAAAAAACAATCCAAAACTAATTTTTGTTACCCCCAACATTTATTGGAAAGACATATGAATGTTTACCTACTCCTTAGAAGTAAGTTTTTATTGGATCCAAACAAAGATTATATTTATAATTTTTTATTCATTTTTCACAATTTACAGTATATTACTATACATATATTATGCTATAACAATGCTTAAATACTTATTACACATTGATATGTCTTTCCCATATAGGTTTGGGGTAACAATATTTTCTTTAACTTTATCTCCCTTCTTTATTTTATCATTTTGAGTAAATCAAGTGGAGAATTACCCCCCAAAAATTCCTGAAAATTACAACCTTTAATTCTTGTCCTGAAGAAGCAAAATAATTGCCGCAAAATGCGATACAACATCAATACCAGACTCATGGAAATGTATATTTTCTCCGTATTGCTTCTGTGGTTTGTTACCACATTATTCAACCTGTGGTTTTCATCATTACAGGTTTTGAAGGACTGTTTGTATATTTTTTTTAACAATTTCACTATAAAACATGCTACAACTGTGTAATTATAAGAAGCAGTTTTGGGCGAACTCTGATTAGATATTAAACTATATCTTTTGGGTGAATCTATAACATGTGGATTGTTATATGTATTTTTTTTCTTTTATTGTTATATTGGTGTTTTGCATACATTTGTTTTTATTCCTTGCCTATTTTGGTTTAATAAATGTTTGTTATACCTTTTCAGCCACAAAAATAAGGTAATGTGATTCTGCCTTGAACATTGCTAGTAGTGTTGGTGTTTAGATTCAGGTTGTCCTAATATTGGACCCGAACATGGCTGTTTGAATTCGGATGGACCCCAAAAACATGGGATTCGACTTTGCAAATTTGTGTGTAAAAAATGTGTTAAAAAAGAGTCTTTAATGTTAAAGTAATTTACTGAATGTGTGTGATTTGTGTAACTAACCTTTATTTTTTTACAGGTTATCCCACATTGACAGGATGATTCCCACAGCTGCAAAGCCATGGGAATCCTCCTGTCTGTGTGGGATCCCCGGCCACTAGAGGTTAAATGGGGACAAGTCTCCCCATTCATCTCCTCTAGTGCTCTATGATTGGCTGAGGAAAGGTAAACCCTGATTACAGCTCAAGCGTCATCAGGATTTTCCTTTCCCGAGCCATTCACAGAGCACTAGAGGTGAATGAATGGGGAGATTTGTCCCCATTTACCTTCTAGTGCCCGGGGATCCAGTGGGACTATACAACTAGTATAGGGCTGCAAGAGCAATCAGGGGAGCGGAGCTCCAAATTTTCCCCCTATTGACTTTAATGCTGTTCGAATTCGTCCACCCAAACAAAATCCCCCCATTTGATTGAATAGCTGTCGAACTGAATAGTCAAATTTTCGACCAACACTAATTGCTAGGTGATTAAGACCCCAGTATTAATGTAAAGGTGCATTTATTTTAAACAATTACTTTATCACTATGTGAACTTAGTAATAATTAAACGTTGAAATGTGAGCAGAAATTTAATATAGGGAACTGTTTAAAACAATGAATATTGTTGGATGTGCATGGACTTCACCAAGGAACTGGCCCTTCCCTTAGGGGTATAGAAGCCGTTATTCTATAGCAAAAGCTTTTCACAAAAGTTTGGAATATGTCTGTGGACAATTTTGCCTGCACATATAACCAAAAAACTGCATTTGACCTTGAAGAATGGACATGTGACCAGCTGTAAAGAAAGCAGTTGGCCACTTACAACTGTCCCTGGAGCCGTCTTTGGAGCTGTGTTGGCCTTGTCTTCTCTGCATGGAAAATTGAAAATTATCAGGCTATTATTTCTCATCTCATTATTTTCCCATTTTAATACATTAATTGTAATGGCATTGAATTTAGTTGTTAGCCATTAGTGTTCTTTAAAGTTTTTAATAATTTCAAGGGTTTTGGGGAGGGGGTATTAGGTAGGTTTGGGTACAAAGGGAGGCCTATTTATAGTATTATTTAGAGTAGTAGTCAATTATATTATAAGAAATAGTAATTAATGTCCTAATTTTTTTATTTGTAGTCATAATAGATAAACTTATCAGTTGCTTTATAATCTAAGTACCGGGGGGGACTGGGTGTATTGGGGGCTTGTAATCCATTGTAAGCCGGGGTGCTATTAAAAAGAAACTCATAGCATAGCATTATATATTATAACTTATTATTTTAGTGATATTATATCTTAATATTTATAGGGTAATCAACTCAGTTAGAACCACATACTGGGGGTAAGGGTGGGAGGGGGTTAGGGACTATAAAACCTTGTTGGAGGGGGAAGGGGTATATATAGCATAGTAGCTTATTGTATTAAAGTTTTTGAGTTATATATTTTTAAAACCTAAAATAGCCTTTAAACTAGTTCTAGTATCATTTAATTTTCTTTTTTAATATAACGTAATCCTTCTAGTTATATATAGTGTAGTATATTTGTTACATTTAAGAATATATATTTATTATACCTTACCAGCAATATTTGACTTGAGGGTTAATGGTGTGGTGGGGAGGAGTTGGGGGAGAGGGCAGAGTTATTAATTAGTATAAAACTGTAAAAAATAAAATTAAAAAATCTAATAAATAAACATACCCAACATTTAATTATCTGTATTCCTAAATTTATTTATTGGGAGATCCACTGCAAGATGAGCATGGAAAAGGTCGCTGAATGGTAAATAAATTGCAAAATTGGAATTTACAGACTATGGGGGGTACATTACTGAATTACAATATACCCAGAGAGGGGGGAAAGAGGGGTAATATTGGAATGCACATGCTACTTTAATATTATGACAATACATAATCATAATAAGACATAATACAATACACCAAGGGGTATATTTATAGAGCAGTGATTCTCCATTCATTGGGCCTGATATATTAAAGCTCTTCAAGGCTGGAGAAGATAAACTATGATGGTAAACCTGGGAGATCCAGCAAAACCTAAATAGATTTCTAAAATTATTTTGCTATTATTTGGTAAATGTTTTCATTTCTGCATCAGATCCATTCCTGGTTTGCTGAATAACCTGGGTTCTCCCCTAATAGTTTATCATCTCTAGTCATGGAGAACTTTAATAAATCAAGCTCAAACTTCCTAATGAACATGTTATAAAATACAGAGATTGTATCACCAGTAGTGAATGTATAAGTGAATGTATATTTAGCATCACATTCATTGTTTTATATACTGGCCAGACCAGAGCAATGCAATGAGTGTCTCCTCTACCTAACTGTAATGAAAGATGACAGCAATGTGGAATTATGGTGACAAGTGCAATTTGTAATGTTGTATCCCTAAGAAAATGGCTAAAAGCTTATATCTGAAGTATCAAGTATTGAAATCATCAAGGAAATGTAATTACTGATCATTGAAATGTAATCATTGATGAGTTCAAACTAGAGCTCAAATAAGTTGGTCTGGCACTAATTCCTAAAGGAAACTATTCCGGTGGCTATTGCTATTCTTCATTCTGCATTGATCATTTTTCTCCTCTTACTTCAATATTTTCTGTAACTTACATATATTCAATAAAAAATCTGACTTTATAGTTAAACATACTTGTTCCAGATCAGTGACATAAAACTTACTGAACCCAGGTTGGATTTGCTTGAGTTACCCATTAGTAGGCAGACTTATTGCACACATTTAAACACTTTAAAACATTGTTAAATATGAAGTGATATGTAGTATGGTTGCACCCAAAATGAAACAAAAAAGCACAGCACATTTATAAAGCACAGTAAAGTACTTTATCAATGTTCTCTTTGCTGTGCCAGCTTTGGGACAATGAGGCATTAAAACAAATGCCATGTAACTTATTAAAGCTATGTCTGCAACTCTGAATGGCTTTGTTGTATGCAAGAGATGGCCTGATCTCCATGGCACAGTGTAATGATGAGGAAAACACAATATTCACATTACAAATAGGCCCCTATATGGGATAGGCAACTATTCATTTTACCCTGGGCAGAGGGTCTGGTTTCACTATAGTAGTGAATGGTACAGATTATTATTTGTAATATATTTTGTTATATTATAACTTCAAATAGCATCAACATTCAGGATGGAAAGAAGGAAGAAAAGAACTGGAAACATTTAGGAAGTGAGGAGAACGTCTTAGCCAGTTCTGAAGAAGTACAGTGAGTAGAAACACACCAATGTCTACAATGTATTTGGTTGATCTCTATTTATCCATATGTGGGCCATATGCGGAAGAATGGTTTAATAGAGATATGAAAAAAAAATACATTTAACGCTTGGATATAGTAAATCTTAGCTTTTATTGACAACTTCCAATGTCAATGTCCCCATGTAAAGATTTGTACAACAGGTGCATAACTTGGTCAGGTTTAAGTGCAGTGAGTTGGAGTGGTTTACAAGGAGGGTTGACTCTGGTATAACACATTCTATATTGTTCCCAGCCTGTCCCCATTTAATCATTCTATCCCCTATTTTTGGACATCTACCACGCCAACTTCCTCTTTTTACTCTGTCATTTTTGGGTCCCCTTGCTCCAGCCAATGTTTTCCTCCCTTTGGTGCCACTAACACTCTGGAGGGTTTTGCCTGACACCAGAGACACAACAATTTTTGTCCTTCCACTGACACTGCAAACTTTGGGGCATTTTTCATTTTGTTACACTATGACCTCCACTTGAAAAACATTCGGCATGTTTAAAAAAAGTGGTGCTTTTGCTAAGTAGGAAAGTACGATAGATGTATGTCTAGTTATGGGATAATATTCAGTCTAAGTGCTAATTCACCAAATGGTGAATAGCTGGTGCAATTACCAGTTCCCTTCAGCAGGTAGCCATGGCCAGTAAATGAAAGTTTCAAGCAGCATCTTGCCTATGTCTGCTCAAAGAGAATGGATTAGGGCTGTGAAGTTCACATGGATAGCTTTGTGGTGGCTCCCAAGCAGCCATCTACTGAGCACCTCCAAGTAGCCCAATCCCTTATTCTCTATTAAAAATAAATGAACGTTGGCATGGTTTTGATAAACAGCCACCATTTGGTTGTCAACCTCCCCCCAACCATCACAATTCTGGTTTTCTGGTCAAGCCCAAGTATCATCCAATATTGTAATACCTATTTTATAGTGATATTGAGTATTGATTATTACCTACCTAAAACAAGAAATTGTATGCCTGCAGAACTGAAGACCATCAGACCAGGTCTAGAGAGAGGACAGAGGATGAAGATGTAGATCTACCACTGGAGACAAAAATCATTGAGATTACAGCTGAAGAGCGAGCTGCTTTCTACAGATTAGTTGGTACGGTTTTGTTCATTCATCTTAAAATCTTTTTTTAGCATGTGATGTTCTTTTATATGGTATCAGTGGGTTAAGTTGGATATAATAATACAAATAAGGACATCATAGTTACAGGGGGATCAGCCCATACAATGGAGAAGGTTGGAGGCCCAACTTGTTACTCTCTCACCAACTTGAACCCCTCTGTGCTGCCTTGGTAGCTGCATCTCCTTCAGTCATTTCCCATGAGAAGTTGGCCAACAGAGGATATTACGTATATTACCTCCCCAGCCAACCAATGTTACTTACTTTAGTCCTACTCCTAAATCCTAGTTCGGGAGCAGAAGTCCTATACTCTGGAGCAGAAGTGAAATCAGTGATAGCAGGTGGATAAGTGGAAAAATATTATTCCTTAAATAAATTATGGGGATCACAGTGTATTAATTTGGTATGTGACCCTTGTAGGACGGATCCCCTGGCTGTGGAGGTCACCAGGGTGGGCAATGTAGGAATGGTTTGAAGTTACACCCTTGAGTGTTAATATATATTATGACTGTAAAACACTCCACTGGTGCACTTCAATGACCAATGATTTGTATATTGAATCTCCTGTATAAACTAAATAACAATGAACATTTGTATCCCATATATGCAATACTGGCCACAGAACTAAAAGTGCATTTTACAATGGCACAGCATCCTTTAGCTCAAAATTACTCATAAGGGGATACAATCTGACCATTCCAAGGAGGATCTATATCCATGTAGCATGGTCAGGATGATTCAGGAAAGATAAGGGATTAATAATGAAACACACCAATGGGATAGTATCTTTTTTTTTATTTCTGATCATAAAAAAAAAAAATTTGAACAACCCCACAATACTTCTACAAGGCAGAATGGAACTAATTTGAATTAAATGCATTTAATAAGATGCAACCACTATATTTTTTTCGGCAGAAGATCCAAACATCCTGGAGTTTTTGGATACTGACTCATGTCTGCTTATGTCAGATAAGGTGTGTATGGTTTATTTTATTTTAGAGTAAGAGCAATGTAGCTATTTCAATAGGGCATTATATCATTTCTTTATTGTTGTTTGGAAGAACCATATTTATGAGTCATTGTAGCCTATAGCAAGTGTGTCAGCTCAGGTCCTTAGAACTTGCCATCAGTCTAAGGACAGCTGTTCAAATAATGGACAACACATCACCATCACCTTGTATTAACAATTAAATTTTCATGGGTTTTATTGGGTTTAGGTTGTTGCATTGTCTAGGGCAGAGTTTCTCAATTAGGGCTCTTCCAGAGATTGCTAGGGGTTTCTTGGGCAATGAACAATTTGTGTCACCCAAGTCAGTTACCACTGACACCAAAGATCTTTATGGCTATTGTTGGACATTCTTCCTAATGGCCAGCAATGTAAGAGACATTCTTCCTACTGCCCACAACACTAATATACTGTGTGCTGTGAACATAGTTATTATAGAAGGGGTTCCCTATTACCTGAAAGTTATTTCAAAGAGCCCCTCATGTTAAAAAGGTTGAGAAACACTGATCTAAGAACCTTGTTTTCCTCCCTAGTACTTGCTGGCTATGGTGCTCATCTACTTCAAAAGAGCTCGCCTCGCCATCGCTGAGTATACGATCAGAAATTTTTACATCGCTCTGTAAGTAATTTTTTCATGTACTGGCAAAGTTTTTATTAAAGCTAAACTTTACTAAAATAAAATGCTGTAGGTAGACTTTGCAGAAGGGATTCTGCTTTATATGCCTGGCTGTACACTTAGAAGGGAATGCAGTGTACAATGTCCGCATGACTTGGGTGCCAGGATAAACTAGTTCGGTCATCCAGGGCCAATCAGTAAGGATTAATGAAGATTCTTACTGGTTGTCTTGGATGAAGATCCAAGGTACCCTGGTAAATGAACTTGAAAAATACCATCTATTGGCAAATACTCCTGTAATATATAAGTATAATAATAAGTAACAGGCTGTATCAGGCATGCAACAGTTGATTTTGTACACATGGATTCCAGTTCCTCTCTTCTGCATTACAAACTAGTACCAAATAAGTGTGAGTTTAGAACAGGCATGTGCAAACTAAGGCCTGCGGGCCATTCATGGCCCAATAAGTTTATTTCTCAGACCCTTTGGGTGGTCCGCAGAGCCGCTGAACACGTCCCCAGTTTGTATCCCGGCTCGTGGAGGTGGACAGGCTGTGTCCCTGCACACAACCCACTCTCCCACTGCAGGATCAGATCTGCGATGGGAGGGTGGGCGGGTTTGTGCCATCATGATGTCACCTTCAGTGGTGTCATGATTGCATTACCATCCACTCACCCATCGGCCCGGCCCCTCTGTCAAATTTTAGATCAGATTGTGTTCCCTGACTGAAAAAGCTTGCCCACCCCTGGTTTAGAAGGACATGGGGGATGAATACAACAGAGGCACCTTTGTAGTCTCCATTGTACAGTCCATGTGTTATGTTCCTTGAATGCTTACTATAAAATTACCATTTTGTTTTCCACAGATATTTTAATTTAGGTAAAAAAATTTTAATGGCTATGATTGATTATTGTGATGAAAAAGAGATCATTGGCCTATGGCCATACCATCCTGAATATACCTGATCTCATCTGATCACGAAAGCTATGCAGGGTCCAGCCTGGTTAGATGGGGAAAACAGAACATTGTTTCATTTTCTATTATGTTTAATAAAGACATTTGAAAAAAACACTAAAATCAAAAACTGCCCATGAAAAAAAAATAAAGGTTGGAGATGATGTGGGTGAGAGATGGGAGAGAGACAAATGTCTCATGGTTGTATATATGCAGATCATTTATCTCCCAGGCAGATGGGGTTCAAACAGGTACAAACCTATTTTACACCAAAAAACATTTATCTGTTCAATAATCAAAGGTTTTAAATATTACTTACAAAATTAAGTAATAAACATCATTTAGAAAAATACGAATCTGTCATAAGTGTTGACCTTGTTCTCAGCTACCTTGCAAATGTGATGGAAGAAGAATATTTCCACTACACCATTTACACCTTCGTAGAGCTCCAAACCGATATCAGGAGCCTAAATTATGAAATGACGGCCTTATTCAGGAGGATAGGCATGCAGGCTTGGGTGACCCTAGAGGAGTGCCAACAGGTTAGTAATATGACCATGGGACAGGGTGGGGTGTAGGAGAATTTTGTTAGGTTCCTGCAATTGGTAGGTGGCTTTTTATTTTTTTGGAAAGCTTTCTTAGCTAGCTGCCTACCCGTTCTTGACATTTCGTTATAATAACATACCAGGAGCAAGCATGTCAGAGAAAAGTTTTAGATTTTCTTTATGGTTATATTTGATACTTGTTAATGGCTGACAATGTCTTGAAGCTAAATCAGCATAAGAGACAATCAAAGAATATTATCAAAAGGGGAACTCAATAATGTAAGCCATATATGTATGGGTGTAACTTAATGCCCTACTTCAGGCTATTTGTTTTTTATTGGTGCCCCATTAGGTATATGCCATTGGCTTTAAGGATGATACCCATCTATTAGAAATATATTTATTTATTTATATTTATGTTATACAGGTCATGGAAGGCCAGAGTCATTGGCTGTGGAAAAGAGATCGCCCGGAGCATCATGGGTGGGCCATCAGAGAACATGCCAGGCTTCCTGGAGAAGCTTATGTCTTAATTCCGGGGATGGAATACAACTATCCATTATGCATGAACATCCAGCCCACCCATTTCCCAAGCCACCTGGGAATTCCATCTACTGAGGATGAAGAGTATTATTTCCTCCCTATCCTCCCTTTTGCACCACACACATATGGACACACATACGGTCCTACATATGCATACGCACCACCCCATATTCCAACCTTTCCTAACTTTTATCGAGTACACATATACACATACATTGGAATATCCCACTTCCCCTACATCCATCCTTCTCTGCCACCCCAACAATACACAAATTCAGGTTTTTACACATACACATACCCCTTTTACTCCGGATACCATTTTCTGCCCTATATATAACCTGAATATACAGCACCACAGACATACACGCATTCCACTTACTGACCCACACCATTTTTCATTTTTGATCCTCACAAACTCACTTATATTTACATTTAGAAACTAGAAGATTAACACCCCCAATGTTTCACCAAAACATATATTCACTAACAAACATTCACCAGCATACATTGCGTGGCATGCACTGGCATTCACAGTCTACACAACTCATTGACATGAAAACTACTTAGCTAGATGAACAACACAATTAGCATAGGAGAGATCGCACACACAGGTTTTAGAGCGAGGCCAGACACATCCACGCATCCAACATTAGGAAAACGATGACTAGCATCGAGTAGGTTAGTTTAGTGTAGTTTAGTGTAGGTCCTGCCCTACAAGAGTCTACCTTGTCGTGGTGGGCAGGCTTGTAATCTTTTGGCTAAACATGGAAACTTATTTTTGGCCACTTGATTAAACCAAAAGACTCTTGATCAGTGATCACATATAATGTGATGAAACAAAATAAATAAATAGATACAAATATATAACAAAAAATGTCAATTTCCTTGTGTCTATTTTTTGCAATAGGATAAAAAGTCCAGCAGCAGGTGAAGTGTTATAATGGAACCTAATGGGCCTGATATAAATGGTACAACTACCCAAGGCTATATTGCAGAACAGAAAAGGTGCAAGGAACTGTATATTTGGGCATCCATTTATTATTTTTCCAGGGCTCCAAGTTATCTGAAACAGTCCTGAATAAAATGTATACATTTGAAATGTGACTCTTGATATTACCCTACCATGGGGTATTTTCAAACTGACAGCCAGTGGAAAACTGGTGGCATGGTGCCTTTTTTTTTGGTGCTTCAGGATTGCAATGTGCCACACATTGGCATGTTACCTGAGTGGCCCTGCAGTGCCAGTACTGTGTGCCCTGCAAATTTGGAGTCTGTCAATTGGCTTTTGTGTTAGATTTTATGGAACTGCAAAACTTGTTATAGGAAAGCAAATCCAAAAAGATGGCAGAAGCATCCCAACCTGATGCTGGTGGCACAGATTGGCAAGGCTTTCTTGAGCTTCTGTTTGGCACTGATGTATCCCATTGACACCTGGAAGGTGAGGATGGGTGAGGTTGCTCCAGGGAATTATTGAATTTTTTTGCATGCATGTTGTCACTGTATGTAATTTACCCATTTGTGTCTATTTATTGTCAAGTTAGCTCTTTAAAATGCAGGTGCAATGTCAGGGATTGGGGGGTATGCTGTAACGTCCGATTACAAATGCAATAATAGGTCATCCTTAGTTGGGTGCTGATCTCAGATCAAATCTTTCTCATTGAAAAATCATGTGTCCGGTCTAATGGAAGCCAATCTAATAAACTTTTCCTTCCCTAGCCTGAGCATGTACTAAATAGGGAAAAATGCTGACTTTTTGTTTCCTCCCCTATGCAACCGGTTTTTGGTTGAAGTGGTTTCTCAAGACAATATCTTCTGTTTGCAGCAGTGTTGCACACTTTCATCTTTTTCCATTGTAACTTTCTACCAACTGGATGGGGCTCTGAGATATTACAGTTGTGGGCCACTGGGATGCTGGGATGTGACTGCTGACAGAGGTATCTTCTATTGCCTGAATGTCAACCCCAAGGCCTGCCAGGGATACCAATGGCAGAGAATTGATGGAAATTTGGTAATAATAGGAGATGGCACAGATGGATCTGTGCATGAGGTCAATGGAGCAGGCACTGTATACAGAAGGTAAGGAAACAAGTTGCTTTGCTAAAAATAAGTTCATCTTCATCCAAAGCTTTTTATTTAAAGTCTAAAATGTGGAAGGGATGAAATTTGAGGATTCTTTTTTCTGTGTTGGAGTAATATTCCTTAATGCTTTCTTGGGACATGACCACAATGGGGCGAAATCTTACTTAGGAATTCTCATGCTCCAATTATTTTAGGGACAACCGTCAATGAGAAAGTGAATCTGCCTACATTGGACTATTTGACTTTCCATCATTTTAGTTTGCCTCCATTGGTATGATTTTACCTCCATTATATTGGTCTGAAAGGCTTCTTCTAGTAAAATGGGATTTCTATGCTCATGTTTTTCTGGGAAAGAAAAAGAAAACACTCCCTTGCCAATAAACAATAGTGGTGGCCAACCCCTAATTTAGAAAAACATAAAATCAGAAAATAAAGGAAGAACAGGCCAAATAGTGTGTATTAAATGTTATATAATGCAACATAGATCAATACAAATGCCTTGTTTTTTTTACACATCAATGACACAAGTACCCTTCCAAAAGAGGTGGCCATTCTTCTCATTAAAAAATCGCTTCTTCAGGACATGTCAGGAGATTTACAATGATGAAAATGCTCATGATTGTCCATATAGCTTTCCGCACATTATGTAAAAACAAGCAATGGAAGGCAGAGGAAACACAGGCAGCTCCATTAAAATCCAATCAAATTCCCATGTTTTCAACGAATGAAAAGCTAGTAATCCAGATATGAAAGCTATCATCATTGCATGTAAGAAGCCTTCTGTTATTATTTACAGTATATCAGAGGCATAGTTCCATGTCCCACATAGGAAGAGAAGCGGCATGTTAACGTTACAGTTAATTAATGTGGAAGGGTGAAGCCCACTTTGGGCTTTTACATTTATCTGTAGCATAACTTAATATATTTGACAGTAGTAGTGACAACATAATTTATGTAAGGAAGTGCAGAAAAGACTAGGTGGCACCTTAGCAATGGAGAATAGTAATGCAAGGGAAGTATGTGCTAAAATGCATTCTGTGGAAGAGGTATGTCCTTTAAATCTACACTGTATATGAGGCATTTCCCTAAATGTATAGAGAAGTATGCCCTAAAATATACATTGTGGAGAAGGTGTGTCCAAAACATTATGCCAAAGAAGAGTCCTAAAATGCACACCATTGCTACAAAGCTGAACCAGGACATAGGGGTGTCACAATACTGTGCGTTTGAACCATAGCACTGGATTTGCAGAACATTCCACATAAATATGTGTCGGCTTATTTATTGCAACATGAGTGCATAACAGTGTCAAGGCAGCCAGATGGAAGAGCATAAATATTTTCATGTCAGAAATTCAATTAAAATATTTGATTATTATCTTATCAGTTCCCTTTGAAAACGTCCTTCTTTTTTTTTTTTCAAGGACAAGGCCATGTTTTTTTATAAATACAGAAGAGTCCTATGTACCTCTCTATCCCGGGTTTGCAGTCACAATGCGGTCTCTTCTCGGTCTGATGCTGCTGTGTACAGGAATCAGTGCAGGTAATGTTATTCTTTGTTAATTCTCTATATCTATAAGCCAATGATGAGCTTCTAAAATGGCATAAAACAGACATAAATATGTTTGTATAATAGGATTTAAAAGTATTATAATGGACCTGATTTATTAAAGCTCTCCAAGACCGGAGAAATGGACTATTATGGAACAACTGGAGTGAACCAGCAAACCTGGAATGGATATCTTAAAAATATTTGCTGTTAATTGGCAAATGTTTTCAATTGTGGACTAGATCCGTTCCTCAGTTTTGGAGAACTGTGCTAATCAGGTATTTACACATGTATTATTAAAAACATTAGAGCTCCTTTTCACTGGCCCAATCCTTTACGTAAAACTGCAATAAAAATTTAATTGATGGTGCTACAAAATAATAAATCACAAATTACTTCCACATTTAAGAGTTTTAGGTTGTTCGAAGGGTAAGGCTATCCTAAAGTGAAATTTTAGATTTTGGAATAGAGCAACCCTTCTCAACTCTTGAAATAACTTTCAGATCTTCTGGAACCCCTACTAAAACCTTATTTTTGTGGGGTCAAGGGGGAAGAAAGCCTCTTAAATTGGTGACCAGTGGAAAGAATACTCCCCTACAGTGGTGGCCAGAATGACACCTAAGAACATTGTGTGATTCATGTACCTAGCTCCACCAAATGGTGTTGGCCCCAAAACTATGCAGACATCATCAAATGGGTATTCAATCATCTAAAGTTTGAGGAACCTCTAGCAATCTCTGGAGGAACCTTGGTAGAGGATGCCTGGTTAAACCATGTGCCAATAGCTTCACTGGGATACTTTCTACTCAAAGTTTGTGTGTTCTTCCCATGTTTGTGGGAAGACTTAGATTTTTTCCACATCCCTGGTAGCTAAATTGGTTCCTCACCCTATATTGACCTTAAACTATGGAATAGAATAGAGTATGACTATGGTCATACTTTGTTATATGTCAATGAATTCCAAACATAGAATAATATTAAGGCCAAATATAGGGACCTTTAAGGCTTCAACATATTCAACTTACATACAAATGATTATATAAATATATACTTTTTATTCAATATTTCATAAATACGTCAAATATATATTTAAAATGCATAGAAACATTGCTATCTCAAAGCGAGATTCACGCACATACAAAGTTGATGTTCTCAATGTTACTCGACCCGTTTCACAGATCAAGTCAGCTTCTTCAGGATACATTGCACCTATAGACAAACCATATTTCACAGCATTAACTGTAGTTTCTTCAGAAAGCTTACCTGCTTAAAATTCCCATACCATAGGTTTTTGATCATTTCTTGATGTACAATGTTTAAACTAAGCACTGAGATCAGATCTGTTTGTTCTTGAAAGACTTTGGCTGCACGTTAGTCCCGGGGAAGCTGAAGCAGATCGATGCTGGAGCCGGTAAAGTATATGGTGTGAATGATAAAGAAGAGATTTTCCACTGGGTGGAAGGTACCTGGGAGAAGATTCCTGGACAACTCATTCATGTTTCTGCTGGACCTGCCGGAGTTTGGGGAGTTAGCAGAGCCAACCAACTCTACAAGTTACATAACAATAGCTGGATGGCTGTAGCAGGTACAAAACGAACGTTGCATTGTCTGATGATCAGGTGTGGTTACTGAGATGGTGTTTTACTTTTGCAAATTATTTCTTTCATTTATTATGAAAATTTATAGGCAGGATTCTTTTTTTACGAAATTTTTAATTTTTTGATAACCTTGTATATATTATGGGTTGTATTTATTATTTTATTCAATTTTAGACTTTTAACTTTTCAGGGAATGTTTGAAGCAATGTCTGATTCCCTGTTTTATAAATAGATCTCTTTGTCTCTCATCTTTTATGATCTATATATAGATTATGAATTATTTTTAACTTTTTATTGTGCCAGGACATTGTTGAACATTGCATGACAATAATACTTGTTTATCATTTGTATCAGTCATATTATGATATGGGTGATATTAGGTGAGTGCTGATGAAATTATTGTCTTTTTAGTGATATTTAGGGAAACACGTATTATTTGTATTAGTGTTCAGGGCTATCATATTTTTTTTTATTTTATACGTCCAACCTCCAAAACACTTTGTAAAGTTGAAACCAAGACCATTATTTGCATTAACTACTATCCAATCGTTTATTGGATATACATTCAGTATCATTCTTCTTTGTTATTATTATTATTATTATTAATAATAATAAACAGGATTTATATATCGCCAACATATTACGCAGCGCTGTACATTAAATAGGGATTGCAAATGACAGACTAATACAGACCGTGATACAGAAGGAAAGAACCCTGCCCCGAAGAGCTTACAATCTAGTAAGTGGGGGAATTTCACACACAATAGGATGGGAGATATGGAGTGATGGGAAGTAGTGGTGGTTTCAAAAAACAGAAGAAGACGGGTAGGCAAGTTTAAAAAAATGGGTTTTGAGCGCTCTTTTAAATGAGCAGAAAGTAGGAGCAAGCCGAATAGGACGAGGAAGACCATTCCAGAGAGTCGGGGCAGCTCTAGAGAAGTCTTGTATCCGTGCGTGTGATGAGGTTATGAGTAAGGAAGTCATTAGTAGGTCATTGGAGGAGCGGAGAGAGCGGCAGGGGGAGTATTTTTTAACCATGTCAGAAATGTAACTAGGACAAGAACTGTGTAGGGATTAGAAGGCAAAGCACAGGAGCTTAAATTTGATTCTAAGGTGAAATGGAAGCCAATGGAGAGAACTACAAAGAGATGCAGCAGAAGAGGAGCAGAGGGAAGGATGGATGAGCCTGGCAGCAGCATTCATAATAGATTGTAGAGGAGAGAGTCGGGTTAGTGGTTGTTAAGTGTTTCCCTACTTAACAAGCTGACAATTTTTTTCCAATCTACAGGACAACTAATGCAGGTGGACGCGGGAGGTATTCGGTTCCTGGGTGGCGTGAATTCTAAAGAAAACATACTTTGCCTAAGACAGAGCTGCACTCTCTCCAACTCTTCAGTAGTGACCTTCACAACATTGGACGGTGGGCTTAATTATTACAGCTGTGGACCTCTGGGCTGCTGGGGAGTGAACAGAGGCAAAAGCGTCTATTACCGCCACAATGTCAAACCCACAGCCTGCCAGGGAAGTCATTGGCAGCAGGTTTCTGGCAGTTTGGAAATGTTGGAAGTTGGCACGGATGGTTCTGTGTTTGGTATCAACGCTGTGGGTGAGGTTTACAAAAGGTAATTCTCCCTTGCACGTCGCTCATTTATGTTGTTGCTGCATATGAACGTTTGCTGTTGTGAAACTCTAGTGAGTTTTAAAACATTTTATGTTTTTAACCACCTACCAATACCACCACCATTGTATAATAAGGATTTAATGCATGTTTATTCCAAAGGTCATAAAAATGTAATAAATTGTTTGACTTTTGGTGCGGGTTTGCTCTGCATATTTTCACGTTACGGCAACGGCTCCAGGAACTCCGATAGTATTGATTTCCAAAGTAGGCTCAAATTTGCTGAAATACAAGTGGCTGGAATTAGGCTGTCCTGTGTTAATAAAATAAATGAAAAAAAAAGTAAAGTCTCTTTTTTCATAGTAGATGATAGTGAACATTTAGTTTTCCAACTCATGCCAAAACAGCTAGACTCTGGTCAATCTATGGGTACAAATCTCACTTTCCTCCACCACCCTCCAGCTCTATGTATAGTTAAGTCATATGGAAAATATAACTAATAGGAAATTCTCTCTGTTGCAGGGACGGTATCACTGAGAGCAACCCCATCGGAACATCATGGATCTATCAGGACTTTTGTAGTTCTTTTAACCACGTTACATATGATGACGGCATTTTGTGGCTTCTTAATCAACACGGAGAAATCTATAGATGTTCAGACACCAAATTTCATAATAATAATAACGATGAATTATAAAATGTAAGGATGTGGGCATAGGTGAATGTGTGAGATAATAGTTTTTCCTTTAAGTGAACATATTGCTAGCTTTATTATCAGTTCAGTGTAGAGTTCTTGAATTTGTATAAAATTTGTAGATTTATTAAAGCTCTCCAAGATTGAGGACCCAGTTACGAACTCTGTCCATGTCCCAGCCTACCCAAAGTGTCTGTATGTCCTGATGATAAACTTTTTTTATTGGATCACATTTGATCTGGATGCATTTTGTAATATCTGTCCAAAAAAAAGCATTTTTTACAGTTCACTCTTGCATCCCTAAGCCCCCATATTGGGACAAAGGTGAAAGAGAATACTTTATAATGACAGCTCCCAGTCTGCCAGAGCTGCTGACATCACATCCAAAATGGTGGAACTCAGCAACAGTCTTGAGGCTTTTAGAGTCTGAACTTCAGACTCAACTCCACCCCACCCCTGTTATTATTGGAGTAGCCCAACACTTTTAGGGCTTTCCATGGCTTGTCCCTTTCAGCACAGCTGTTGCCTCGTTCTTGCAACCAAACACTGGTGTGGATGGGTCCTAAACGTTGGTGGACATAGCCAACAATAGGTCCCTGTACAGAAATGACTTGAGGGGTCCCTGTAGGCTGAGAAGGGTCTGGGGCCCTCGTGCAGTGAAACATATTGCACCTCCCTAAGTCTGCCCCTGGTCCTGAAGGGTCCTTCAAAACTGCTGGAGGTTGAGCTTTGTATTTTCTGTACACAACTCTGATTTTTTTATGGAGCTGCAAACAATTCTTTATGTCTAGAGGAAGCTTTATTGTAGGGAGGAAGTTGAAATGTTCTTGTCACCCCAGACAGGAATGTGTCAGGGATCTCTAAAAGACTGATGTGCCCTGTCTGCCCCATGATTGTCACAAGGTGGGCCTAGTCGCCCCCTACTGGGATCACAGAGCAGAAGGTGACAAAGGTGAACATTCGTGAGCAGAAAGTGCAGGAAATTACATGTCTTAGCTTCAGCAATCATTGAGATCTTTTTAAATGTTAAACAGTACTCACCCATAACCACCTTAAAAAATTTTAGGTAAAAGCAGAGAAAAATCTAAGATTTAATGCTTCTCTGTACAGATTTTCATTTGAATTGGTTAATACCCTTTGCATTGCACTTTTGAAACTGAATTCACCAGATGATGTCACCCAACTGCAGACTCAAATAGTACAAAGATGTAACAGCTCTGCTGCTCAAAGCAGACCCATCACCAACATTTTTTCTTTACATAAAAGGAAAGATAACTCTTACTGCCGTGTAAAGAATGAATGGGAGAGAAGAGCCCCCTGGGATAAACGTCCCGTATCCCAGAAGGCTTCTGATTGGGCCTTTATTTCATGTTTCGTTATCACATGTCATAGTGAAATATAAATTGTAGTCATTATCCTGTAGATGATCAATTTGCACACGTGGATGCACAACGGGTTCCCATCGCAATGCCTTGTTTTTCAATTGTCAAGCAGGTATTGAACAAAAAAATGTTCTTATTATGGATGAAAACCAACAATTTAAAAAAGAAAGTCATCACGTGTTTGCCAAATAAACTTTCAACTGCCGCTATGCCCTTTGCTATGACTGATTGATGAGTATAGAGTCTATGGCTACTAGCCATGCATTGGAAAGAATGGTAATAGCTTCTAAAATTCCTAACAATTTCATTGTGTCTTTTAAGTATGATGGAAGACCAATAACAAAAGACCTTATATATTAATCTATCAAGTAATTTGCGTGTTCAGTAAATTAACTTAGCCCAGAAACTTTAGGTGGATTTATTGAGTATATATTGTTTCAAGTCCTTGTCAATAACCACATTGTCGTAGGCCTCTTGTATTAAGTTAATAAAATCTTGTTCAATTTGTGTAATACAGGACATTGGAATGTTTTGGTACCATGTATCATTAGTCAATGATATCATTAGTCATCATGTGCTAACACATTTCCTCATAATAACCATGTTGCCTCCCTTATACCTTTTTTATAACCAAATCTGGATTATTTATCAATTCCCATAGAGCCAATGTTTGTTTAGGAGTAATATTAGATTTAGTCCTACCTTGACCATTCAATTCCTTGATTTCTTTACTCACTTGTTCCACAAAGCTGGTAACATTGGGATTAATATTTAACACATGATTTATAGTAGATTTCTTCCTCAATTTTGGAAAAGAAGGTATAACCCGTGGGAAAGTTATTAAATTTTCTTCACATGTGTTCTGAGCAGAAGCAAAATTATATCTAGCTGTTCTTCACATGTTATTTTCATATGATAAACGTATATGATCTTTAAGAATTTTAAAATTGGTGTCCTTGGTCACCTTTGTGTGTTCCACTTCTAGGAACAATCCAGCATGAATGGTTGGTGCCACTGTAGATGGGCACAGCAGGTGTTCATCGGAACCAAGCACAAGAATGGTGGAAACAGAAGTGTGAAAACCATGGAAATCAGCGCAGAGAAAGTGGGAACTCCTTCTATTGGGCACCACAGGGTGCAGGATCAGGAACTCAGTGCTGTTTTTCTGATTTGTTATATTGGTGTTTTGTATAGTTTTGTTATAGTTTTTCATTTTTATTACTTTTTGCTCATTTTGGTTAATAAAGTTTTATTATACTTTCTAAAATGCAAAAATAAGTGGATCTGTGATTCTGTCTTGAACACTCCTAGTTAATTAGGACCCCAGTATTAATGTAATTGTGCATTCACCTTCCTGAGTTTTTGGCTATCTGTATGGGTCACATTCTTCCCAATGGCTAGCAATGTAGGAGAAATTTTCCTTACTGGTCACCGCATAATGTATTGTGAGTTGTGGATATAGTAATATAAAAAAAAAAGTCTAAAAATACTGGTCTATAATATTAATTTCCCTTTGAACTAATATTATTATTGTTTGCACAGTCGTTACTGTAAAGACAGAAACTTTTATGTTCTGGTTAATTAAAAGCTGTGATTTTATCTCATAGTTCTAAGTCCTTCTAATGAAAGGAATTTGATTGTTTAAACACCACAATCTTCATGTCTGTATCATATTTTTTGGCACTCCCCCCATAATTACAGATTTAAAAAAAATGTTCCAGAACCTGTCCATCCACTTTGGTTCAATTATATAACTCACAGAAAAAAATTTATGGTCATAATAAATTTGTACAACTTTTATTTTTATTGGCTTAGGTACTTTTTCCTGGTACTTCAATTGTTGAGAGTGTCTAAGTATGGCTCTGTAGTCCAATGGATATTGAAGTTAGACCCAACACACCCAGTAATTACCAATTACCATCGGCCCGGGTTAGACATGGCCTCATTCCTTTTTTTTGCCCAGGCAGTTTATATTTACTATTGTCACATAGTAATAAAAAGAACAGCAGCTGCTGGGTTACTTTGGGGTTACTGATATTTGCAAGGCAATTCACGTGTTTAGCAGGATTTCTTTGACACTAACAAATAACACCGTTTTATAGATAATAAGTTTATTTCCCTTGAAATATTTTTGAAACATGCATGTAATAGGCTGAAAATCATAGCTATTAAAAGCTGCCTATAGTGGCAGTGCAAAATATTGCAGAAATACAATCATACCTGCACACCAATCAACCGTGATGAATAGATGGATAGGGCAATTCTTGTACTCATCTATGCTCGGAACACACTATAGATTGATCAGGTTTGTCTTGTGTTATGATCAGGTCATTTACTTGTCATCTGCACATCGATAGATGTCACCAGATGGGCTGATAAGCCACAGATAGCCATTGTCGTATGTGACGTGCTTGAAAGTAGCACAGAAGTCCAATTGGATCCAGGTTGTTCCAGTAGGGGTTTTGGCACTGATTCCATCCCTAAAAAAAGAACATTTATCACTCATTCAACATAAAATACTAGGGGCATGTCCGGCCGGCTCTTAAGATGCGCTTAACTGGGGTCCTGGATCCATACTTACCCTTGAAAATATGACTAGACAGAAGAAGGGGAAGACGGAGCCTCAGAAACTTTCCTACTATTTCAGACCGCAACCCCTTCCGGCCACTTCACCTGCGCATTCAGCTAGTGAATCCTCTCCACGATATGGGCGTAAGGGAAGATCGGTGAGCAGTATGGATGAGTCTTCCCGCCATACTGCTTCACCTGAACCACCATCTCCGTCTCCGCAGGATGAGGTATTTCACACCCCGGATTCCGCAGCAGGTGAGGCCAGGGATGCTGCCCTAATAACAGGCCCGATTGTGAAGATAGAATTGGAGCGCTTTCAATTGGGAGATACAGTGCTGTCCCCGGTGACACTGAAAGAGATGCTACTGTCTTTGAGACATTCTATACAACATACTAAAAAAAAACCTTTCCATTAGAATCATTTTGTGGAATACCAGCCATCATAACAATTCAATAACCCATTGGCATTACTAGGATAAGCATTCCAGACTGACCAGTAATGGTTGATGAATAAAAGTGATGGATTCTTAAGGTGACACTTAATGTAAAGGCTGAAAAAGTAAAATCTCAGTTGAATAACGACAGCAAAAAAGTCTAGATCTGCTAACCTTATTGTAATCTTTCACACTGGTTGCTGAATGATAAGCAGTACACTTGTCTAAATGGTGTATCTTCAACATTCTCTATTAACACTTCTCCACAAAAGAAACATTTATTTATACATTTATATAAAAGTGTAAAAAATACCTTCTGTACACGTCGCCTGCTGAGCTGACGCCATACACTGAACCATCTGTGCCAACCTCTATCATCGTCAATTGGCCTGCAATCTGCTGCCATTGGGTTCCCTGGCAGGCTGTTGGGTTGACATTGTGGCGGAAGTAAATATTGTTGGCGCTGTTCACTCCCCAGCAGCCTATTGGCCCACAGCTGTAATATTTCAGTGCCCCTTCAAGTGGGGTGAAGGATACAGCAGAAGATCTTGAAACTGTGCAACTTTGTCTCAAGCAGAAGATGTTGTCTTGTGCATTCACCCCACCCAAGAACTTATCACCACCGGCATCGACCTGCTTCAAGAGCCCTGTTGAAGAAATGTAAAACAATGCATTGACCCAATATATTAAATGTAATACAGAAAGAAGATGAAATAAATAGTTAGATGCAATTGAACCTTCCTATGTAGTGACACAAACGGCCACATCTCATTGGTGCCTACAACAGATGCCGCGCCTCTTCAAGTCCAATGACATGTCCCACCAGACAGGGGCAGCATATGTTGCCATAGCAGAGCAGCAATATTAAGAAAAGGGTCCATGACTTTCCAGTACAGTATCTAGTGCATCAAGCTTTGACTTCCTAAAGGGAAAGTGGGACAGGAGCTCTTGATTCTACTCACAAGTTAGGTTTTACCTTAAAGTAGTATGGCCTCCCATTAAAAAAAAAATATTTGTGGAAGCCCTAAATTTTAGCTAGATTTGCACTTACAATTTTCCTTTTAACCCCCTGAAAAATCCTTCCTGTGATGAGCTGACAACAATGCTGCACTGCTCCGGAATTCAGGGCAGAGTCGCCACTTTCATGTAAGCTGTGCCAGCTTGCGCTAAATTTTGAGATGAGTTGCAGAGGACATGCCAACATTTTCCCAAGCCTTTACCTTGTCAATCAGCACCTGACCACGGCTTTCTCTTTTTTTGTGGTTTCTGCTGGTGGAGGAATGTATGATACAGAAAAGAAGGAGGATTTGTGCATCACATAGTAACCCAAAGTCTAGAGTTGTACTTTGAATGTATAAGTGCAACTCCAGTTTCCAGCCCAATGGAGAAACTTCTTGTAATGACATATTCGGGTTTTTGTACCTGATACAGACATCCAGCCATTGTCCTGAAACTTATAGATGTTGTTGGCCCTGTTCACACCCCAAACTCCAGCAGGTCCCACAGAAACATGGATCAGCTTTCCAGGGACTTGTTTCCAGTTGTTGTTGACCCAGTGGTAGATGTTTTCATCATCACTCACACCGTAAACTTCACTGGCTCCGGCATCAATCTGTTTAAGTTTTCCTGGGATTATTTGACACTGAAAATCTAAAATATAGGAATAATAATAGAACAGATGGACAAAACGGTGGCTCAGTGGTTCAAAACTAATAGAGGTCCAGATTGTTTCTATGGGTTTCCTCCCATATGCCCAAAATCATATATGTAGGTTAATTGGCTTCCCTTCAAATTAGCTTCCCTTCAAACATTTTATAAATAATGTTATACAGTAAAAGAAATATATTCCATCACCTGCAAAATGGGTTTTATATATCCCTTGCATTGTAATCTAAATTCTAAAACAAAATTCTTTTATAGATCTCTTTCTAACCCTTTTTCACATTTTCCCTTTTTCTTTCTATTCCTGCCTCCATCTCTCTCTTTTCACTCTTCCTCCCCCATCTTTCTTCCCATCCCTTTTCCCTCTTATTTAGCATTGTCTTTATATTACGGTATATATTTGTTATAGATGTAAAGGAATTTGTTCAATCTAAAGAGAGTATACAGTGCTTTGTATGGTGAATGACCAGCCTTAAGCTGCGTACACACTTCCAATTTTTATCGTTGGAAATGAACGACGAACGAACAACGAACGACCGATTGGCCAAAAATCGTTCTTAAAAAAAGTAACCAACGATGCCGACGAAAGAGGATAGTCGTTGGAAATGAACGACCGGACCAGCGGATCGGATTGGACGAAGATCGTTGACCATCTATCTTGTGTACGGTCGTTCAGTGATCGTCCATGGTCTGAGCATGCACGGTGAACGAACGTTCGCTCACTTCCTGTGGTGCATGTCACTTCCTGTATCTTTCAAACGATTGCATCTATCGTGTGTACAATATCTTTGAACGATCGTGTCGTTATCTGTATGTACAGGATCGGTGCCATACGATCGTTCGCACATATCGTGCAGGATCGTTCGTCGTTCGTTTACCAACGATAAAAATTGGAAGTGTGTACGCAGCTTTAGGATCTGTCTACCTCTGTGTATGGCCTCAGTGTAAACTGTGTAAATGCAAGAACAATCCAAAATAAATCACTGGCTTCTCTGTATTATACAACTCCTCACTCTAGTTTAATTTTTTTCATTTTAAAATAATAATAATAAAATATTATTATTATTATTATTAATAATAATCATAATAATATTAAATTATGTTTACTGTGCAGAATGCAACAAAAGGTAAAAAAACCCATAGTCAGACCTTAATGCACTAACTTCCCTTAGGATATCTCACCCTTGGAAGATGCATAAACCAAATATGCCAGCTGCCCAATACTTCCAAATACAAGCTGCCAGGTAGTGAGCTCTGTTGTGGATTGCTGTCAACCATAGAGGTAATTCTTAAATGTGTCTAACCTCTCTATAAGTTGGAATTTACTGGGAAGGGGGAGAGGTCTTACCTGCAGAGGCTGAGATTCCTGCACATAGCAGGAGGAGACCCACAGCAAACAACATCTTGGTAGGTAAGGTTGGAGGATGCAGGTGTACGGAGCTGGGGGACGTTCTATATATATGGTGCATGGACTCCACCTGTGATGGGAAGCTGATCAACCATTGGCTGATGGGAGAAATGTAATAAAACAAACATACAGGTGCAGGGTTTTTTTTTTATATTGCAACTTTTTTGTAATACTGATTGCATATATAAATATTTACAGTGGCTTTAGAAAGTATTCACACCACTGTCACTTTGTTTTAATTTTATGTTGCACCTTGGTGTTACAATCTTATAAATTCTTTTGTAATTCTCAGTACTCTACACTATAATTACAAACTAAAAAAAAAATTTTTTTTAATCTATTAAAAAGAAAAAGAAATATCAAATTTACAGAAGTATTCAGACCCTCTTCTTAGTACTTTTTTGGTGATGATGTAACAAGCTCTGCACACCTGGATTCTTTGCAAATCCTCAGATCAGGTTGGATGAGGACCATGGGTGGACAGCTGTTGTCAGATCTGTTCAGAGACGTTCGATTGGGTTCAAGTCAGGGTTCTGGTTGGACCACTTTTGTTTATATTATTCACAAATAAATATGTACAAATTGGCACACCTGTGAAGAATATGATATGTTTGCTATTATATTTCTGTTTGCCCTTCATCTTATTGTTATGAGCTCTTCCCAACTTTAGGCTTTTGGAGGATTACAGTATATAGAGATAATCCTATAATCAGTACTGAAAAAGTCTGAATTGATCCAAACAGAAAACTTTCACACATCATGTACACAAGGTATGGTGTAATGGCCATGTAATGGTCCCAAATGTTTCTATTTATGGGCATTGGTCTTTTTTAGACCCAGATTCCTTGGACCCTATTTCCTCCAAATCTGTTCCTCTTTAGCCGTGGCAGATAGATCTTTAGGAATACATTTACTATTACTTAAAGCGGACCTAAACTCCGAATTTTCACTTTACATAAAAGGGTAAATATAATGCTATATGCTATATATAATATATCATAGATATAATTTATGAATTGGAAATGCTTTTTACATAATTTGCCAGTGGAAAGGATGCCTCTCCATGAATGCTATAATTAAAGTCAGCTAAAAAGGTCTCTTGATTTCAAGGAGGTGGCTCTTCCACGTGGCCTTGGATATGAAGGCATCACCTTATGGGAGGTAAATCAGCCAACAGATGTTCTATGGTAAAGTCCACCCTGAAAAAAAATATTTCAACTGAACATGTAGACCTAGCATCATATCTAATATTCATATTACCAACATGCAAAATGACTAGGGGTTACAAGAACCAGGCTGAGCAGTAGACAAAATGGAGCAACCTTTGGTACTAAAGAAAGGAAGGAAAGCAAAAATGGCACCCAAATGAAACTATGAAGCCCAACTGAAGTTAAAAAAAATGTATTGTAGTGCGCCTGGGCACACGAACCATAGCCAACTCCAAGAATCCTTTTATCAAGCTTTATTGTCATCAAAAAACAAGGCAAAGGTAATTTGCAGATGATCAGTCCGATAAGCGTGGTACAGAAGAATAAGGCAAAGGCAGGTCAGAAACAATCTGAGGTCAGGGCAGGCAGCGGGCAAGAGTAGTCAAACAAGGTCAGGGCAGGTGGAGTTCAGGCAGAATCAGATATCAGACCGGGTCGGTATTGGTAATGACACAACAGGTTAATATGAACCAACACACAGAGAATGCACCCAAGCACACTGTACACACAGAGGCTTATAGCGGACAATGGTGTTCAAGACAGGTTCTCCTTAAATGGCCAGCGTGCCCAATGACCTTGCGCCACCTGGTGCCATTTGATTGGAGGATGACTGAATCCCCTGCAGGGAATTCAAACTAACCAGGTCTCTCCCCCCGCGGCGATGCATTTTAGTGCATCAATGTTTCATGTAAAGGATACAATGAGTTGTACTAAATTGTTGGTTTAAGGTTGATCATATTATCCAACGCGTTTCACAGAAATGCTTCCTCGGGGATGTAGGACCATAAGTGTCAGAAAACTCACAAAGCAGGTCAGAACATGGGTTAGGTGCATTTTGATCAGATAGTATTAGATATCTTTTTTCTGTATTTCAATGGAGCAAGCATTCCAAAGAAGGGAGCCACGAAAGGCTAGTAGGGCATTTTTTCATATCCCCAATGTAAGATCATCAAATGAAAGGGATTAATTGGATACACATGTAGTCATTGGTGTATAGGAAAATATGTATTTCTAAGGTTGCAGAAAGGTTTCAGGCTTTAGGACTGTAGGCCCCCAGTTTTACCAATTGGAGGCTTTCTTTTATGATTGATTGATTTATATATATATATAACCAAGGAAACGTTGATGAATGAAGTAGAGATGTAATGATGTAATTTAAGAATTAGGAGGCTTTTTTATGCTTATTTTAGTTTTTTATTATCTTACTATTGTTGCAATCTAAGTTGCCTGATAGCCGGGGTCCCTTTGGCCTTGCTCGCCCAGGGTTCATATCTTGGGTTTCCATGAGCAGCCAGACACCTCCCATGGCCTGGGACACTTTATTACTCTTTTATGATGCCGGAGGAGGAAGAAAACCTACAGGTATCTCTAGGCGAAGCAGGAACCTACAAGAGCTAATACTGAGACTGTCATGGACTGTTTGATCAATATATTATTCATCAACTAGAAGTCGTAAAAGCTCCTTCTACCTGGCATTGGCTTACAGAAAATTGCAGTATGGCATTGACAATACAAAGCCAAGACCTGGACAGCAGGCCATATATGTATGCTCGAATATTTCCAGGACACTATATATGGGTCCTCCAACATTGGAATTGTAGAAGATGCGGGTCACTAGAAGAGGAATAGGCTTATACTACAAGCTGGGGATGGCTTCTAGAACCTTTATGACCTACTGTCCAGGTTTTGGCTTGGTATTGTCAATGTAATTCTGCAATTTTCTAGAAGCCAATTTCAGGTTGTAGTATAAGCTATACCACTTCAAGTTACCCGCATCCTCTACAATTCCAATTCTTCTAATACTCTAGTTTACCTGACCTTCAACAACTTCCATAATTTAATTTTAAAAAAGAACTACTGTTATGCTATAAAAACATTTTATGGCCCATCAAGTGAAATGCTAATAATGAATGTTTAAGAAACTGACATGTTTGCAGGACCTGCCCTGAACACTCAGTGGAATACTTAGGCCATGGGTGGATATGCCATACACTGAAATGTCCTCATCCAAGAATAAACAGTTTTCTTTTGTAAGGGACACCTTGTTGTCACATAGCTGTGGTTGATTAAAAGAAATAAATGTGCAGCCTGCTATGTACAGTATATTATCTACCCTACTATCCTTGGCATTGTTATATTCTCAGTTATTGTCCCAGAACAAGCATGCGGCAAGTTAAGCCAAACTGAAGTCAGCAACTTAGAAAGTATTATGGACGTTGGATCAGTAGCATGGTAACCAAACAACTGGCATGACATTGTATAGTTCAGAGTTTCCTGTATTTATAATTTAAAGGATTAATTCACCTCCCAAATAAAACATATCTGACAAAAGAAAAAAAATATGTGTTCAGAATCTGGCTGGAGATGTCTGCTATGGCACTGCACCTCAATTCTGCTTTTTGGAAGCTGGGTACTTCAAACCACCTAACATTGTGGTGCAGCAAACATATCTGTAATATTATAAGCACCCAGATTTCCCTGAATGCAGAAGTGATGAACAGTAAGACTATGCAGAACCCTATCCAACGTAAATATTGTTTTTTACTTTTAACTTTGTTCCAAAAGAAGCAAATCTTGCAATGTCAATTAAAGCTCATTTTTTTCTTGGATAGAGATGGGAAATGTTAATACCCAAATCAGTTTTTTTATTGCTTTATGTATCCTACTGAACAGATGCACGTTCTCTATCAGTCATTGTCCTATTGGAGATTATTTAAGGAATATCCGTTGTTATACTGCTAAAACAAACTATTTACTTTCAAGGAGACCATCCAATGATGCACAAAGAAAATACAATTTTTTCTAGATTTCCTTGCATGAGATTGGATATTCTTTGCAAAGTGAATTTTCATTATAATCACTAAGGTAAGTGAAGTTATCCTTGCAAGGTGATAATTAACCTTGGTAAGCCATTACCTTAAACTTGTCTTGTAAATCAGCCTCACTGTGTTCAGCGGTAAAGATTTAGACAACCAATATTGGATGTGGATCAGATTTGTATATCAAACTTCCAGAAGCTGGTGAAATGGATAAATTATGCTGCTTACGTGTATAACCAATTCAGGGTGTTTTGGGCACTGATGGTATTTAGACATTTCCAATAGAGAGTACTGATAATGCTACAGAATATGAAGACATTAAAACAAATGTGCACTTCTAACCTTATGGCAACAATTTGGGGAAGACTCCAGCATGTGTTAGGAGATGCTTATTTGTCCAGCGATCCCATGCTGTGTGCTTTTCCAGTATCAAACACAGTCCAGCAATGTCATTGGCCGCAGCAAGGAGAACAAAGAAATAGCCGTATCTCCTGCTTCCTTTTAGCCGTGGAGCCTGGGATATACTATCTCGGCATCCCCTGCACACCCTGTCACTTCCTGCATTGTTCAAACAATGGAATCTAGTGTGTGCACATGACCAGGGTAGCTCGGACCTTCTAGCCCATCTCTTATAAACACCATTGTCATAACTACCCCTACTTCCAAACCTCCCCCTGCTTACCAGCCACTTCCCCCCATTAAATACCCCAACACAAAATCTTGGATTTTAAATTGGCTGGCAAGCAGCCGTTTATTTAAAACACTAATAAATAAAGTTAACTTTCCAAACAATTAACAAACAAATATCCAAATAAAATAAATGCCAAATAAAATTACATTTTACACTTTGATAAGCATACATTAACATAAATTAACACAACACTCCCTTATTAATATAATTATTATTATTAAAACAGGATTATATAATGTTAACATATTACATTGAATATAGCTTAATGAACCAACAACTTAATTCCCCTTTTAATAATACATAACCATTACAACAGTATCCATAGTGTTATCAAACTCCCACTCTCAACTCTACCTAACCATAAGAGGGAGGGTGGGTGGGAAACTTTTTCTTTCCAAAAGAGGGCCTCTCACTATCATCCAGCCCTTTTTAACGTCTCCCATTCCTAATCTCCTCCTACCCCACGCTGTATACCAGCCCAGCCCCTTCTAGCAACACTACCTTTTTCTTAACCCCTTACAAGCTCGGGGCTAGGGCTAGCACCCGGTCATGTAGGCCCTGCGCCTAATTCTTACGGCTACGGGCCTCTCTTTATTGGTGGATTATATTTGAACGATCGTATCATTACAGCATGTACAGAATCGTGCACTATACGATCGTTAAATATATTTGTGAATAATTGTTGATCAGTCGTTAATCGTTCGTTTTCTAATGACAACTATTGCACCTGTGTACGTAGCCTTACTGTTGCTGACCCCGTGAGTGTATGCAGCCTGGATTGACCTTTTGCCTGTGAGCCCGTCTCTGCTTTGTGTCTTGCCCTTGTATACCTTTTCTGGTGAACTGATTACCTGTGAATGACCTCTGCTCTGTATTCTGAACATATCTCTGTTGGAATCTTGTTACTACATTATTTGGGGACTCCTTGTCCTCCAGATGCCATCCCTTGCGCACAGAAGTTTTGAGCAACTGTGTGCTGGGAAGGTGCAATTAGCTTCCCAAGGCTGAGCGGGGGCTTGCTATAAGCAAAGAGTGCAGTGTTAGATTTGGGGATTGGTGAGTACTGGTGCTGGACCCGGGTCTTACAGCATAACTGTGTCCCTGTGCACAAAGCCATCCCCATAAAGAAATGGTTTGGGGTAAAGGAACTGAAGTGTCCTACACAGGGTCCCAACATTAACCCAACTTTTAAGATGAACAAGAATGCTGATTGCAAGCAAGGTCTTTTTGTCAAAAACTAGTACCCCATTCAATAAATGCTATATTTGGTTAAATGGGCACAAATTCCTACAGATACTCTACTAATCTTTTGGAAAGTCTTCCAAAGGAAAAAAGCCTCTTATATCCATAACAGGAAAAGGGGTTGGCAAATGCTGATGGCAATGATATTATATTAGGGTGTCCATTGGTATTATAATTAGGTGTCCAATAAGGGTGATGGTCAGGTGTCCACAAGCTTTGCTGGGTTGAATAATATATCTCCCCAGGTAACTGAGAGTGTAAAATAATGAACATTTGTTTTGGAGATCTGGAACAAGTTTCAAAGCAGCCGATCACCCATTTGAGAAAAAAATACATAAACTGATAAAAGTAGTGTAACAACAAAGTAAAGTAAACATAGTTAGAATTTAGTGCTTGCTCAATTGGCTGTAAAAACATAACAATACAAGATAAACCAAATAGATAGATAAGGTGGAATGGGATAGATAAATTGTAAGATAGCTGTGTGCCATAATGGTGAACGGGTAAACTAGCTAAGGTCAGAAATAGATTATTAAGGGTCCAGTGAACCATGAAAGGCAAATCCAAGAGGCAGGTCAGAAGTACGGTCCAAGCCAACACAGGGTATCCAAGTTCCCAGATTGTGTTAGGCAACCACAGCTTGTCCACCATGCAAAGATACGATATTGAACATGGCCATTTCTTTGTCTGTAGCTGAGGATAGTTTCTGCCTCAAATTCTCCTTCCCCCCTAATCAATACAGGTGGATGGTTGTAACTGCCGTGCTGAAAATGATTCATACTGTAGCTTTCAATATTGGCACATACAGGGAAAGTTATATAGATAATACAACTTTATATGCTGGGAACCCAATAGAGCCCAATGGGAAAATGTCAGCCATTGTTTGCCAAAGTCTACAAATGTGTTCTTACGAATATTGCCTTGTTAACAATGGGTAGCCGTATCGTGATGAGTAAACAACATGGCTATCGCTTCCTTTTGGCAGAATGGATACATAGACAAACATTAAGCAATATATTACAAAATATTATTTTGGAATCTTGGCTTCACTGGATTAAATAAAGTTTACCTCCAGATAGCCAGAAAACTTAGTGTAAATGACCACAAGGATATCAAGGGTTCAATACTTGGAGGGAAAGTTTAGGGAAGAGCAATGGAGGACCAATAGACAAGACATTGGTGGTAAGAATGGAGGGGAGCATTGGTTGGCAGTGGATGAGGGGTAAGTACACAACACAATGCATATCTATAGTATGTGGCCTCAAAGATTTGAACTGTGTCTTAATCCTTGCTATCCTGCTTTCATTCTTTGTTGTATCTCAGCACTGATAAACTGATGAATTATTTTGCAGCCACTTTAGGTCTACATGCACTCCAGTAATGGCCGTATGGCATTTCTCATGGAGGGTTTGCCAATGGTAACAATGAATCAACAAAGACAATCAACTCCATCTCCTTGAAACATTGCTGAAATGATTGGTCTTGTTTTTCTCCATTCTCCTCTTGTAATCCAATCAGACCTCATAAGATGGCAGAGCCCAATATCACAAGGAACAGATGAGAGGTGCAGAAGAAGTTGGCCTTGAGTAATGCCCATTAGGTAAACTTCTACAGACTGAAGCTATTAAAGTAGTCCTATAGAGATCCGGATTACTAAAAGTAAATACCAAGTAATGGTGTGCTTCTGGTGTGCTTGGGTCCTGGATAGTGGTGGATGTGGCAAACTTTGGGCCCCTGTGTAGAAATGACTTGGGGGTCCCTGTAAGCTGAGGCGGGTCAGGGACCCGGTGTAGTGTCAACAATTGCACCTCCCTATGTCTGCCCCAGGTCATGAAAGGTCCTTCAAAACTGCTTGAGATTGAACTTTGTATTTTTTGTACACAGCTCAGAATGTTAATGAAGCTCCAAACAATTCTTTATAGCTGGAGGAAGCTTTTCATTCTGCAGATTGCAGGTAGGAGGTGGAAGTGTTTTTGCACCCCAGGCAGGAATGTGTCAGTGATCTCTATGAGACTGATGTGCCCTGTCTGCCCCATGATCTAGTCGCCCCCTACTGGGATCACAGAGCAAAAGGTGACCGGGGTAACTAGTGGGGGCAGAACGTGCAGGAAATGGCTTAGGTTCAGCAGCCATTGAGATCTTTTTAAATGTTAAAGAGAACCTGTCACCACAAATGCAGCTAACAGCACAGAAAAATCTATTCTAAATTCCAATTTGCAGCAATATTCTTTTTGAATTTTACTTTAGAAAATTACCTTTCCAGATAGTGTCACCAAGCAGCAGACTTAGAGCTTTTGGATGTTTACAGAATGAAAGCTTATACAGGTGAATAAATGCCCAAGGATTAAATATTTGTATAGGAAGTTTTTTTTTTGTTATGTATGGTTTAGTGACGGGGTCAATTTATCACATGAGATTTTAGGATGGCGGGTGAACCATCATTGTTTCCCAAAAAATGTTACAAAAAATGAATAATTTTAAATGTTGTAGTAGCAGACCGCCACTAGGCGGCGCTCCTTCATTGATGTCTATATGTCTCCAAACACATTCATCATTGCTTCGCAAAAAGTTTATTCCAAGATGCATTTGGATGTTGTAGTAGCAGACTGCCACCAGGTGGCGCTCTTTCACTGATGTCTATATGGCTCCATTCATACATTGCAGAGTGCTCTGTGCAGACTTTTGATAGCATGCATGGTTGGGTATTAAATCTATGGGGTGGTAAAAGATGGAATCTTTGTCTCATATGGCAATTGATATAACTTTTGCAAATATGTTTAGACCAATAGAAAAGTAGCTTTTAAAAATTGTTTGCTGATAATGATAAATTCCCAACCACTCCCCCTGCTCCATTCAGGCCATTGGGTGTACCTAGATATATACTTTTTCATATAGAGGATTGTGTGACTTCCTCCATTGCTGGATATATTTTCAGATTGGATTCTCAGATTTGTAGGATGATGCTGAAAGCCCAGTCAAATTTTATTCCATATTTGGATTCAGTGGGGGATAATTAAGTCTCAACTTCTGCTATTTTAAAAAATGGTCCATTTCATAAAACAATAATACTAATACAGTATATAACAAAAAAATATAGTATATACAGTTGCTGCAAACATGAAATTGTAATCCAATAGTATCAATACACTTCACATTTCAATCTGCAGCCATTAAATCCAATATGGCAACCTTCTATATCCCAACAGTACAGAAACCCACAAAGCGTATAGTTCCCTGCTTGTGTCGTTGGTTTACTGACTTCTCTATAAGCTTGCAATAACATACAAGACAAAATGTAGGCATCCCCTGCAATAGGGATTTCAGTTTTAGTAAGAACTACGGAATAATGACTTCTAAAGGGATGCAGACACTGCAGCTTTCCTTGCTGCAGCATGGAAAGTAACTATAAAGAATCAGACTTTTCTATTCCGGAAGTCTTTTTCCAAGGACATGGTGGAACAACCAACTATTTCAGAACACAGAAAGCTATGAATATGCAAAAAATTGTGTTATTATTCTTGTATTGTACATGGATCCCAAAGGGGGATTGAGGGTGTCAGAGTTTCCCCTCCTTTTGGGGGAGCCACTACAATGCCCCGTATTAATAACCAATGGTGAAGGAGAATTACATCAACACATCAATCCCACTTTCTGTAGCATTTAGGACCCCATAAATAATGTAAGAAGGTAAATGAAAAATCTTCAATATAGACACAGACATTGACAAACACTAGATAAAAAAGTACTATTCCCTTTACAGTCCCCAAAACTATAAGAACAGAGCACTCACCTAAACTACACACTAAATGGGACTGATTTATTAAAGCTATCCAAGACTGGAGAAGATAGACTATCATGGGAAAACCTGGGTGATCCAGCAGATTTAAGTTAGCAAAAAAAAGGGAGGTGTAAAAAAAGAAGGGGAAATAGAAGGTAAGGGGAAGAGGGGTAACAAGGGGACTCGCCTCTGCCCTCACCTCTGGGGCCCTTACCTACTATAGAGGACCAACTGGGGTGCTTTTTAAAGGCATAGTGCATTCTGCTGCAACACAACAGTATGAACCTGGCGTTCATCAGCATAATGTTACCTAAAATGTAGAGTACCAAAATATTACATCAAAATGATGTCCTGCACACTATACAGTTGGGATTAATTCTGGTAATTTGGAGAACCAGATATCAAACACTATTGGTTGTAGTTTGTTATTATAATGACCCAGCTTCTAATTTCTTTCCTGTCCAGATCCTGGGCATGCACAGAAGTAGCAGCCAGAAGCCATCTGGGATGTGTGACATGATGATAGTTAGTTGGTTGTACCAGGAATCCAGTGGTCCTATAACTTCCTATACCCTCAGCAATGTTTCTGAATCAGTATTTGTAGCCTTCTCAGGTCACCTCTGTGAATACTTCTTCCAATGCTGGAGATTATTAGCATGAAGTGTTCTGCAGTTTTGTGGGCAGCAATCCTGCTCCAAAGCATTTTCTGCAAAAGTGAGATCAGCAACTAAAAATCTCATAAAAATTCCAGAATATGGAAGATCCCTATTTAATGTACAGCGCTGCATAATATGTTGGCACTATATAAATCCTGTTTATTAATATTAATAATAATTATAATAATAAAGACAAAAGCACCAAATTTTGAATCATTTATATTTATTATCATACATTTAAGAGCAAATATTGACAGCCGTAATGATCAATAACATGGAGATGACCAAAATTAATAGCAACAAATCTAACAGGCACCACAATTTAATAGTATATTATCAATATTCACTGATATTCAATTGCCAGTCTTGCTATTTGCCAAGAAACCGAAATTGCCTGAATGATAAATTTTACAATTTTTCGGTACTTCTTCTTCTTCTTTTTCTTCTGATATACTAGAACATATTCCTGGGTCTGGAAAAGAAACAGATAGATGTGAATAATATCAGAAAGCCTAAATCATGTTTATTTGAGTCAATAAACATACTTAACCTAAATAATTCTTTTCTCGTATGGCTGCACAACAGAAGGTTGAACCATCAATAAGTTCTATATTTCAGATTGTATCTGAACCTAATTGTATCGGAGTATCTTTGTTTATGTCTATGGAGCAGCTTTTTTGTACTTGGGGGACCCTTGAAATATTTTTGAGGTATTTAGGGAACCCCTTCTATAATTACTATATCCACACTCACAATATATTATCTATCATGATGGTCAGTAGGAAGAATTCCTCTCACATTGCTGGCCATTGGGAAAAATGTCACCTATACAGATAAAGATCATTGGTATCATTGGTAACTGACGTGAGAGGTACAAATTAATAATTAATCAAGGAACCCCTAGCAAACTCTGGAGGAACCCTTTGATTCCATAAAACCTTGGTTTAGAAACGCTGCTATAGAATCTCCTCCATTAGTTACAGAAGGGTGAATGGAGCTGGAAATGAATACCTTGATGTCCCAACCTAGGGTCAGGTTTAGTTAAACAAGATTTGGGGTTATTGGGAGAGCAGATGTGAGGGTTGCAGTATAATTACTTGAAAGGCTAATATGTGGAAACATTTTTGGAGTTTCGGGATTACAGGTTGGGGTTGTACGAGGGTTGTAGGAATGAATAATGTTAGTATTACAAGGTGGGTCAGTATGAGGGGAATGGCTATGAGGGGTTAGTGTTGGAGTTACAGTGAGGATTAGTGGGAAAAAAATTATATTGGATATTTATTGGAAGCATTAGCATTGCGGAGAGGGTTACTGTTAAGGTTAGGGAGGTTGATTGTTACAATAAGGTTGTGTAAAAATATATCTAAAGCCATTTGGGAATTAGTAGGCAAGGGTTGACAGATGAAAGATAGGAAGATTTTCAAGGAGGTTTCCTCTTTGAGCAAAGAAGAATGTCTGCATCTCAAAAAAGTTACTATTGAAACTAATGATCAATCTCTCACAGACCAAAAATGTAAAGAGATCTTCTCCCAATGACCATCAATGTAAATACAACTAACTGTCCACAGACTACAAATGCAGAGGTCCTTCAACTGGCTACCAGTGGGACCTTCTTCTACTGGTCACCAACAGGGGGGATCTTCTATTCCTTGACTACCAATGTAGTGGGAATCCATTCTAACACTGACCAGCAATGGTCAAAGGTAAAAGGGACCTTCACTTCTTACTGTATCTTCTTCTAATGACCACTAATGAAGGAGGACCTCTTATTCTTTTCTTTTATTGACCATCGATGTAAGGGGGACCTTCTCCCACTGACCATCAATGTAAGGGGGACCTTTTCCCAATGACCATCAATGTAAGGGGGACCTTCTCCCACTGACCATCAATGTAAGGGGGTCCTTTTCCCAATGACCATCAATGTAAGGGGGACCTTCTCCCATTGACCATCAATGTAAGGGGGCCCTTCTCCCAATGACCATCAATGTAAGGGGGACCTTCTCCCAATGACCATCAATGTAAGGGGGACCTTCCCCCATTGACCATCAATGTAAGAGGGACCTTCTCCCAATGACCATCAATGTAAGGGGGACCATTTCCCAATGACCATCGGATAGTACCTACCATCCACTGACTACAATTGTAGGGGGAGACCCATTTACTGACCACCAATAGGACATTTTTCTACTGGTCGCCAACCAAAAGGGGATCTTCCATCCACTGACTCCCAATCTAAGGGGAGACTCCTCTCTTACTGCCCACCAATGTAGAGCAGATTTCCTCCCACTGACTAGCATCAGGACACCCTTCTACCACTGACCAGCAATGTAAAGGCCATCTCCTACTAAGCACCAATTTTCAACAGGACCTATACCGACTGACTATAGGGGTAGAGGATGGCTCTTCTTCCACTAACCAATGATGTACAGGGGACTTTCTTCTACTTACCACCAATGTTAAAGGATTTTCTCTTACTGATCTTCCATCCACTGACTACCAATGTAAGGGGAGACCCTTCTCCTACTGACCACAAAATGTAGGGCTCACCTTCTCCCACTGACTAACAATGTCAAGACACCCTTCTACCACTGACCAGCAATGTAAAAGGGACTATCTCCTACCAAGCACCAATTTTAAGCAGGATCTTCAACCACTGACTATAAGGGTAGAGGATGGCTCTTCTGCCACTAACCAATGATGTATGGGGGACTTTCCCCGACTTACCACCAATGTACAAAAGACTTTCTCTTACTGATCACCAATGTAAAGGGGACCATCTCCTACATAGCACTAATTTTAAGTAAGGGGTGGCTCTTCTTCCACTGAATACCAATGTAAATGGGACCTACCATTCACTGATTACAAATGTAGGAGAGACCCTTTACTGACCACCAACAGGACCTTCTACTGGTCACCAATAAAAGGTGATCTTCTATCCACTGACTACCAATGTAAGGGGAGGCCTTTCTCCTATTGATCACCAATGTAGGGCCGACCCCACCAATGTAAAGATACCCTTCTCCTACTAAACAGCAATGTAAAAGAGACCATGTCCTACTAAGCACCAATTTTAAGGGGGATCTTCCCGCTGACTATCAGTGTAAGGGGGACCTTCTTCTACTGACCACCGCATATCACTGACCTCCTATATATTTCTATATTTTTCTAACCACCATCAATGTAAGTTGCCATTTCTCCACTGACTACGCATTGGAATTGGAATACAATTTTCACTTCCTGCATTCATTTTCTTGGCTTTTTTTTTTTATCGTTGATTTTGTTTCATTATTATTACTGAAAATTATTTCAAGGGTTACTCGTTGGAAAAAAAAAAGGGTTTTTTTTATTTAAAAATCCAATATATAGTGCAGAAAGCACTTTTGTGCAGTTTTGTACATTTATTCTTTTTTGTCTGCATAACTGGGGACATTGCCATGGTTTGTCATTTATTCCTGTTCTAGTAACAACTCAGAATGTTAGACTTTCCCTCCCTTTCAATTCCTGATGGCAATAATCTTCATGTCAAACAGAAAGGGTGAATTATCCAAAATGGAAGACAGGCAGGGTTCTAATCCTTTCCCACTCTATGAGCTCTATATAGAATTTATTCCTTTTTTAATTCACTCAAAAAATGTATTTATTTTCTATAGTGACAGCTGTGCACTTTTGACAAATGTCCACTAGGCGGCCGATTTGAGTCATGGATTTTTTTGAGACCTGTAGACGGTCATCGAATTCACCACCAGCGAATTTCAGAGGAATTGACTGGGGGAATAATTTATGAACATAAAGACCTATGCAAACCTAGCATGCAAAAAGAACAAATACCCATGTATTATCATTATTTTTCCTTAGCTTATTCTTACCTGATTATAGTTATTCATTGTTTCTGATTTTGATGTCTTTAAAAGAATTTGTGTCTGCCAAAAAAAAAATATTAATAAAATTACATTAATATGTATTACTAATAACCAAAGAGCTTACATCCTAATCATGGGAGAACCTGGGAGATCCAGCAGCCTTGGTCCAGGACTGAAAACATTTGCAAACTAACAGCAAATTATTCATAAGAATTCCATTGCAGAATTGCTGGATACCCAGGTTCTCCCATGATAGTCTATCTTCTTCAATCTTGCAGTATTTATTAGTTCAGACCCCATGAAATACAAAACACTTAGCTAAATGGATGAAAAATCCAGAAAAATATGAGGAATTAATTAGTTTATATAAGAAAAGACCAATGTTTAGGAATCAATGGTTCAAATTGTCCTTGCAAGGGTTTTCCTGAAGCCCAGCCATCTGGTCCTGACTGTACCAACGTTCTTCAAATCTATACAAGTAAAACATAGATTCCCAATAAAACTTACCCTTCACAGGCTGATGAGTGATCTGTAAAACTTATACAGAGAATTGCACTTATATAACACAATTTTCCTCTCCAAATAACTATGGTATAAGGAAGTAATTTTATTGTTAATATTTTACAGCCTAGTAATATATGCGCTGGTCCTCAAGCCCAAAGAAATTGCTACATGTTCTTTTGACACATCGAATCACTAAAATCTTATAAAAACTATACTATTATTATTATTATTATTATTATTAATATTATTTTTTTAAATAAACAGTATGTATATAGCGCCAACATATTACACAGCGCTGTATATTAAATAGGGGGATTTGCTTCCTCTGGGGAGGCGCTACATGTAGCATCTCTTGGCAATTGCTCCATAGAGAATATATGAAGTTGGTAGTGTGCGGTACCATTGCCAGCTATCACATGTGCGGACTAAGATTCTTTGGGAACAGAATTGTGGTGCCAATGGGCAAGAGGCTGGCAAGGGGCCCGTGTTTGATCGCTCAATCCTAAGGCAGATCTGAACCTCTCTAAAGGTATATATTAAGTGACATCTTTATATAGGATGACAACTCTCTGTCCCTGACTTCTTATTATTCTCACATGTTGTCACAAAGGCTTCCAGTAGAACCTGCAAGCAGCCATGGTCCAATGTTGGCACCATAAGGAAGCTCAACCTGGGAAATGGCATGCAGCCATCAGTGCGGAGTGTATTAGGAAGAAATCTGCTGCAAAGAGGCTGCAGGAGCAGCACTAAGATAAAGACGAGGTGAAAACAAAGTAAATGTCATCAAGTTAGAGATTACATCTACTTTAAAGGGACTTTGTTATTATGGGGTCCAAAGTAGGATAAAACCAGCTTGTGACTTTCCAAAGCTTTCTGCTAGGCCCATGTTAAATATGTGTATTGTAGATCTTTTGCCATTGCAGATAACAAAACCTTCTTGGTGTTGGATCCAGTTCACATCCGTGCGGTACCACGTGCATTGCTGTAACATGCATTGGTGTGCTGCAGTGTCCTTCATGATGTGCTGCGATGTCATTAATCCTGAAAGGCAAATCAATTTACCATTGAGTACCATACAAGGACCATTGGTTGTGGTGTGCTTCCAAAACAAATGTGTATGCACAGATTTGTAAACCTGACCCTAAATGTACCAGTTGCTGTGGATGCTTTTTCTAGATCAATACAGGATGTAAAAGTCAGCAGATGGGTTTATAAAGTGGGGTTGATTTATTAAGCCTCTCCAAGACTGGAGAAGAAAGGCTATCATGGGAGAACCTGGGTGATTCAGAAAACTTAAAATTAAAACATTTGCTGATGTTCTTTTTTTAAAAATAAATACTAGAATTGCTGGATCACCCAGGTTCTCCCATGATTGGCAAAGATAGAATTTTATTGCTGGATCACCTAGGTTCTCCTGTGAATGGTGAGGATAGACTTTTATTGCTGGATCAGCCAGGTTCTGCAATGATTGGTGAGGATAGACTTTCATTGCTGGATCACCCAGGTTCTCCCATGATTGGCAAAGATACACTTTCATTGCTGGATCACCCAGGTTCTCTCATGATAGTCTATCGTCTCCAGTCTTGGAAAGCTTTAATACATCAGTCCCTTTACATTAACCAATATGTAATGGAGTTGTGTAGCCATAAACAAATAAGGAAACAGCTATGATTTAATTTTGGTATACTCACCTTTCAGTTGGGTGTTATCTGGCTTTCCTTGATTTCTGCAAACTAAGTAATCTTTGATGTCATAACGTTGACTAATGATTGACATACAATAAATGTTTAGGATTTTCTAAATCCTAATTTATTACATTTTTAGTTACTTGTTGTTTCTGTACTTTTTTCAGTGAACTTCCTTCTTCTCCTTGGTTTCATGTTTATTCATGTATATTTTTCAATAGTCTTATAGCTCAGCATAGCAACCATGGTAGGTATCCAGAACATTAAATGAAGCTGAAATAGGGGTTTCTTGATGAGGTTTGAAGCCATCTTGGTGAAATTCTAGATTTGAGGGTGAAAAGAATGACAAAGCTGTGTAGGTAAAAAAGAGTTCCATACATTGCTTTGCCGTGACATACAGTGGGTTATGGTGTGGTGGGTTACACGTTGTGTACAGCTCACTTACCCACCCCTATTCTGTACACATTTCCATTTCCGCCAGTATGTGTTTGCTAGCCTTTGTGCTACTATTTTTTTTGGCAACCTATGGCTTGACCAGTCCATGACCCAACTTTTATGCAATTACTACAAACCTTACCCATTGGTTCCTGCAAAAATATCCTGGATTCCAAGACATGGTTCACCATGTTTATAGGGTTTAAAGCATGATTATAGAGCTACTATCAGAACCTGACTTGGCAGCCATGAATGCAGTGCCAACATTAGCAGCCTGTCAAAATGTTGATATATGATTTCCTCCAAACACTGGAATCCCAACGCACCATTTTGGCCCCCTTTGACTTTTCCTATCATACATACCATGTGGACTGTTTGGACCAAAGGTAGGCAAACTCCAGCCTTTAGCTGGATACAGCCTAGCCAGTGTTCCAGTCCGGCCTAACGCCCCCCTAAGTATTTATTGTTGGATCCAGCCTAATTGAATTGTCGCGTTGTTGCGAGTTCTCCCACAGCAACCCCAATTACTATGCCTAAAAAGCAGAAGCAACGAGCAGCTACCAGTCTCCGAAAGGTTGACCTCGAACGTCGTGTCTTCAACTCCGGATAGACTGACAAATTATTCTTTGTCCAACATGGCAACAAAGCCCTGTGTTTAGTGTGCAACAACACCAACAGCAAGTGGTCGAATCTCAAGCATACAGTGACTACACCGCGGAAGAGCAGAAGACTGAGGCTACCCTTACAGATAGCCAAAAAGATCATTGGTGTCACTTAAACTGACCTGAGTGATTCAAATTGCTCAAAGAACCCCTAGCAACCTCTGGATGAACCTTTGGCTTCCATGGAACCATGGTTGAAAAACACTGGGCTACTCCATTGAATCCCCAGTACACGACCAAATTGGCTGATCTCCTACTGCTATCCAAGAGGGAGCACACAATGCATCATTTGGAGGAAGTGATTTAACTGATTAACCTCCCTATGTAGGAATCATTCTAGTGGCCAACATTTCTCCACTGCACTTGAGAATTATCAAGAGCAATAGCTTCCACATGACTTTGTTTAGAGCTTTTTATTAGTTATTATTTATTAATATTATTATTAATAATAATAATAATAATAATAATAATAATAATAAACAGGATTTATATAGTGCCAACATATTGCGCCCAACATATTAAAGTCAAAGTGGCCACATCCAGCTACTGGCACTCAATATAGGTGGACAGTGCTATAATCACTGACTATATCGGTTGTAGCACTGAAATTGAAGGACCCCATACACTGCTGCATTCCCAATATGGAGCTCTGGTCAGAGCTTGCAGAATATGTCCTGAAGGCACTGGCCTTCCCTGCTGCTAGTTTCCTTCAATGGCCCTGATTTATTAAAGTTCTCCAAGGCTGGAGAGAATACATTTTTATAAGTTTTCCAGCAAACCTGGAATGGATTTACTAAAACTCATTAGCTATTTGTTAACAAATGTTTTCAATCCTGCACCAGATCCATTGCAGGTTTTCTGAATCACCCAGCTTCACTGATGAACGTGTATTCCCTCCAGCCTTGGAGGGCTTTAGTGAATCAGGGCCAATAGGTGGGGAGAAACATTCACCTGTCCACAAACAACATCAGCCACCCACTGGAGAAACTTGCAAATTTTATAACACGTTTCTTAATGTGACCAATGATTTTTTTCAGAGTACTTCCCTCTCCAAGTTTCATATTGCTTTAAAAAATATTGTTAAAGTTTACCTTAATGGCCATTCATAAAGCAGTCTAAAATCCCCCAACATTCACTGTGTATTTTTCTGGTGCATGTGTTTTAAATGACACTGATTGATTCACAACCACTGAAGGTTTGGGCATTCACTATTTTATTATTATTATTATGTCCCATACACTATGTAATATACTCCAAAATGCTTTTAATATTGGTTGGTATTCTGCGTCACTGAGTCAATTATACCTAAAATTGGTTGGTTAAAGAAAAAGAGGATTGCAGTTGCTTAATAAGTAATAAGTAATTAGTAATCCATGTTTGTCTATAGTAATCTTGTTTGTCATATAAAATGTCACAAACACAGCAGCCACTGCAATTTGGGGGCTCCTCAGCCCCCCCTCATCAGTGATTATAGTGGCAAGGAATGGAATTCATATATATATGTTCGACCATTATAATTCTAAAAATCCAAAGACTATTCCCTGAAACATTCCCTGGTAGAATATCTTCCATATCTATGTGTTCCAATGGCAGTTATTGATTCTCCACCAGGGAATGTTTCAGGGATTGTCAGATTCACTGTTTTATAAATAGACCCCATAGAGTCTGTTAGGTCAAACAAAAGTCTCCCTGTCTGCATATTTTAATAAGGGATTAATGTAGATCTGTTACAAATAACATAAAAGAGATTCCAAATGAAACTGACAAGAGGGGAAATATTAGAAAGAAAATGGATAGAAATATGGAAACTCAGTACATGCATTGCACTCATCATCATCATCAAACTCGTTCACAGCAAAAACAAATGAAGGAATATTGAACAAAAGAGCATCAATATTTCTATACTAAGTGCCCAAGTGTTTGCAGAGCTGATCCTGTGTTTTACGCAGCTTTAGAGATAAGAAAAGTGATTGTTGCTTTCCACTTGGAAGAGTCTCACAGTATAGAGAGTGGAAGAGAGGAGGTAAGATCAACAGGGAAGAAATCAAGAGTTCTTCTATCGGCACTCACTAATGTAAGTATAAACCCAATCACTAAAATATTTCATGTTCATGTCATTTTATTCTATTGATACCTGTTGGTCAGGGGTGCAACCATCACCCCCATCACGCCCATAATGCATAGTGCATAGTGCAACCATCACCCCCATCATGTCCATAATGCACGTTCACTGCCACTGATATCTAGTTATTCCCTGCTGGTGATCTTGTCATGGCGGTTCCAGTTTAAGGATGACATTGCTCTCCCATTTTTTCTTCTGTGCTGTCACCCTGTCCCATAGGCTCCTGGCATAGACACAGATTGTGCAGACATGATCCAAAGAAATGATTAACACCAGCACTGGATAAAAATGCATGTAGATAGGAGGAAACTAGCGTTATCGGTAAAGTAAAATTAGGTGAACAAATCTAATTAAAATCTAATAAGTTGCTTATGATATATGTTGCTTTAGCAAAGTAAATGTCATCAAAATAAAAATTGTGTCTACTTTCATCTAATTTTCTTCCTTTCTCTATTGGTTATAGTTGTGCGAATCTAGGAACGGCCACCATTGAACATTTGCTGGTAACATTGCACCATCTCCATCCTTGGCCATGTTGGAGATTATGAATGATAACTTTCCTTTCGTCTTCCTGGAGATTATATTAGCCCTGGGCATTGTCTCTTTGAATGTGCTGGTTTGTGCCACCGTTTACCTTCACAAGGAATTGCGTTCGATCACCAATTTTCTGATTGTCAGCTTAGCAGCTGCGGACATTGGGGTGGGAGCCGTGGCCATTCCCTTCTCCATAGTGCTGAGCATGGAATACATTCTTTGCTTTTACACTTGCATTTTCATCACCTGTTTTCCACTGGTCACTACGCAGTTCTCCATTTTGCTTCTTCTGCTTATCGCGATCAATGCTCACCTTAAGATTCGTCTGCCAAATAGGTAAGAGGAAAAAATGAGCTATGGGGAAAATGTATAGATTGTTCTTGGGTCTACAAATTTCTGTCCATTCCAAGGGGCTCCCATTGTCTATTCTGTACTTTTTATTTTATATTATAGAGAATGTATTCAGTGGAGCTGGAACACACAAGGTGGGTGGGAACACCAAAAATCCAATAACATCCCCTGTGTGCACCGCACAGCCTAACTAGACCTAGGTCAGCCCATTGGAGGCAATGACACAATCCCATTGCAAGAGGCCAAAGTCCAAAATAAACGTACTAGTCCTAACATACTTCCTGTCCTGTGGTGGCGGTACTCCTCCAAAGATTCAGTATGGTGGGTGAATGTTGTCTCTCTAAGCCAAGAAATGTTTTACTGGCAAAATTAACAAGTGAAAATTAAATAAGGACAGGTAAACTGCACTTTATTACATTTTTTGGGTAGGTGTAAGCTGGACCTGTTGTCCCTGATAATCTCCATTTACCTAATGCAGGGGTATTCAAACCAGGGTTAGTGTGGGCATGGTCTGTGCGGGTCCCGCTGAGCACATGCCCACCGGGGTGATGTGAGGGATTCATTGTTCACGGAGTCCGATGTCAGTGTGTGACATGCAGAGCACGTTCTTAGAATCAGAGTGGCCATGGTCCGTGTGGATGCCGCACAGCACACTTCCACTACAATGAGGTAGGGCAGTGGTCACCAACCGGTGGACCGCAGGAAAATTTTGGTGGTCCACGGCTCTGGCTGGTCAGGTCCCGAGCGTGGTTAGGAGAAGCACCCAGCTGGTGGGGCGCACCGGCCAGAGCTATGGACCATGTCCCCCGTACAAATCCCAGGCTCAGGGCGGTGGGCGGGTTGCGTCTCTGGACACAAGCCGCCCACTTTCTAATCGCAGGCCGGTTTTAGCATCATGACCTCACTATGGGGTGGTTTCTCCTCCTTTGAGTGACACCCGGCTCCGCGCAGGCCCGGTCTGGAGAGGTAATTTTAGTGGTCCGCTGGACTGAAAAGGTTGTCGACCACTGACGTAGGAGAATTCCTGTGCACACATGGGGACTACCGTCCTGCCGATTATGCCCGCCTGGTAGCGGGCCGATAATTGCAGGGTGGTTGAATAATTCTAATGAAATATAAAACAGCTTTTTTGTATGTGTGTATTTTTTTTACTGTGGTCAACAGTTCTGGCGGCCTGCATATTATTGATTTTATGACAACAGCCGCAGGCCAGTAGAAATTTGATCACGGGCAGCAATTGGCCCCCGGGCTGAACTTTGGGCCTGCCTGATCTAATGATATTGATATTTTGTTTTTCAGCTACATGGTGTATGTAACCAACAGAAGGTTGGCATTTGCAGTGCTGCTATGTCTCTTCCTCTCCTGTCTAATCGGCTTCTCTCCCATGATGGGTTGGAACCAGTTCCAGCAATACGTTGGCAGCAATCGGACACATGCAGCCTCTGAAAGGTCCATGGCTGGCTTTGAGAGATCCATTCTGCTCTACTACTTGCCTCGCAGGTCCAGGGATCTCTCCCGAGCATACTTCAGCCACCGACAGGTCATTAATAACAGCAGTATACAAGGTGACCACCTAGGATGTTGTTCGCTCACGTCAGTGTTCACCCCAGAATATCTGGTCTACTTTGTGTTCCTTGGATGTACTCTGTTACCTCTGCTCATTATGCTCTCCATTTATGCCGACATCTTCCGGGTGGTCCGGGGTCATTTGAGGTCCTCCAAGAAGTGGGAGATAAACATGGCCTGGACTATGCTACTCCTGGTGGGCATTTTCTGCTTGTGCTGGATCCCACTCAATGCAATCAATAGCCTGAGGCTCTTATGCCAATCATGCTTCATTCCAGTGCCCCTCCTACGCATGGCTGTGCTCTTTTCACACATGAACTCCTTCGCCAACCCACTTGTCTATGCCATGAGAAAGAGGAACTTTGGAGCTGCACTTAAATCTGTGTTTCTCAGGCTTATCCGCTGCTGCCCGGTGCCTACAGTGCTCCGCCGTAACCACAAGATCCACCCAGAGACTGGATAAGGACTATGCATATTGATGTGTATGAATCCCTAAAAATGCACTTCTCCTATTTGCTCCTTTATGGTCTGGTGAATATACAATAAAAGCATTTTGTTATATCTGTTGAATAAATGCAAACAATGGGTCTGATTTATTAAAGCTCTCCAAGACTTCAGAAGATGGATTAAAATGGGTGATCAAGCAATCCTTCCATACCAGATCTTGAACATTTGCTGCACCTTTTGAACTCCTACTTACTAGTCCCCTAACCCCATGGCTTCTTCTAAACTAGTCTTTCTTGGAAGAACCCTAAAAATAATTTTCAGGTCTTCAGGGTATCCCTTCTATAATTACTAAATCCACAGCTCACAGTTTTTTTCTCCCCTAAGCCAGTTAGCGTGTGCACACACAGAAAATATGGGAGGGCGGCAATGATGATAGTGCAAGGCCATTGGTGGGAACCGGGATGGTTGTGGGAATACCAACCCGATCTTAGCACTTTTATGTATTATAATGATAATATTACAGCCATGATAGCAGTACAAACACCATCCCTCCCCATCCATTTTCCTGATTCATTGGTAATTGGGATCATTGTCATTATTGTCATTGGAGAAATGCAGGGGTTCACACTGCTAGATGCCTGGCTATCTCTGGCTTTAATGCTGAATCTCACAAAATAAAATGGGAATCAAGAAAGTTACCATATATATAAAAACATAAACCAAGGTACCTATTTATACTAAAAATATGGGAATGCTTAGACTCAAGAATAAACCTAAGGCACACAATGCAGCCATCAGTGCTAACATCCAAAACAATAATCAATAGAAACACCAATGAAACAAATGTGAATAAATACATCAGTGGTGAGTTATTTTTAAAACATTTTTGTTAAAAGGAGAAAAAATAAATAAATTGGGCTCAGTTTGTATATCTTCTCACTTTTGTAAAGGTATAGTATTTTGCACTTCTGAGCTGTTTTTGATGGGCCACTTGTTCCTAAAAGATCATTTGTATGTTATTGTTTGCCACCTTATTGTTGATCCCCGACAACATGAATTTGTTGCACTCTTTATATGAGGACACAGCACCATCTACTGGTGTGCCTGAGTATAAACTCAGATTTTTTTTCTAACATGGTCTTTACAGACCTGATTTATTAAAGCTACCCAGGACCAGAGAAGATAGGATATCATGGGAGAACCAGCAATCCTGGAATTTCTTAAAAGTCATTTGCTATTGGTTTACAAATGTTTTCAATTCTGGATCAGATTTATTCCAAGTTTGCTAGATCATATATGTTCACCTGTGATAGTGTATTATTTCCAGTCTTGGAGAGCTTTAAAAAATCAGGCTTTTTGTTCCAAAAGGTAAAGGACAGGTGATGGCCCTTCTGCAATAAAACTTACTTACCTGTTTGGAATATTTTAGGTATACTCACCTCCCTTGCACCATCATGGATATTGTCATCCATGATGGTGCAACGCCCCCACATGCACAAAGGAGTTAAGTCAGTCTTAGCAACCAGGTGTGCCAGGGTTATCTACATGCTCAGCTTATTATAAATTACAGAGGAATAATTGAACTGGTAGGTAAGTGTATTTTATTGCAGAAAAGGGTATTACGTGTTCACATATTTTTATATTTACAGTATAGCTCTGCTTTAACAGGATCTCAGCTTTCAAAAAATATATTGTTTTTGGAGGACCAAGGGGGAAGTTTTTTTACCTGGGCAGCAGGGTAGCTCAATGGTTAGCACTCTGGCCTTTAGGTCCCAGGTTCAAATTTTGGCCAGGACACTATCTGCATGGAGTTTGCAGGTTCTCCTCGTGTTTGCGTGGGTTTCCTCCGGGTACTCCGGTTTCCTCCCACATTCCAAAAATCCAGTTAGGTTAATTGGCTTCCTCAAAAAAATTGTATTAAAGAATAACATAGATAAACATTACCATACATAAAGACATTGACATATGACTATTAGATTGTGAGCCTCTTTGAGTGACAGCTAGTGACATGACTTCGGACTTTGTACAGAGCTGCGGAATATGTCGCTGCTATATTTATACTGTATAATAATAATAATAACCTCCAGGCTTAAAATATGCAAAAAAAAAGGCTAAAATGGTTAAACCATCATCATAAAAGCCATTCATGTATAATCAATTGGTCAGCCATTGGCTACTACATGTAATAGTTCTATATGCTTCATATCCCAATACTGGCAGATAAGCAAACTCTTCCACAGGTGAATCTCAATGTTCCCGGCTATTGAGTGTTCTTATCTCATTGTCTGTCACCTTTATCATGCTTCACTGCATATCATCTCCCAGCAGATGGTCACCACTTTATCTGCTCATTAGAATATGGATTTTGGAATTGTCAAATCTTTATCCATATGGTACAAAAGTGTTCTGATAAAGTTTACAAAGATATACCCTATGGGCCTGATTCTGCAAGACTGTAGAAGATAGGCTATCACAGAACCTGGGGGATCCAGCAAACCTGGAAGGGATCCAATACTTTCCAAATAATAGGAAATGATTTTAAGAAATCTATTTCAGGTTTGCTGGATCACCCAGGTTCCCCCATATTAGTCGATCTTCTCCATCCTTGCAGAGCTTTATTAAATAGAACCATCCAATGGAAGGCTGTTTCGTTTTCCAAATGACTGGTGGTTGACTGGGGTAGAACCACCCCGTGACCAAAATCAATCAATGGGAACTTTTCCTGCGGAGTATATTAGTAATTGGTTTGATATGGATAGCATTGCAAGCAGCGTTTCCACCCTTCAGAGAGAGATTTGCAAGGTGACGTCTATTCTGCTACTTCGCTAAATTCACCTAAAATTCATTGCAAGGTTACGTTGGGGCAAACTCACATCTCATCCCTACCTGTGGGAGTGAAGTTGTATGGCCTGGTCTGTGTCCTGAGGGTGCATAGGGGATCCTGGAACTGGAGAACTTGTTTTTTAGGTGGGTGCTGGGGAGTTTAGGGTCAGACCAGATGGAAGAGTTCCTTGGTCTTATGGTTGGTTTCTCTCCTTTTGGGGGAGCTCCCAAACCTAGTACTCAGTGGGCTGGTTAGCCTAAGAGGAATGGGATCAGCCTGGCTTCGGCTAGGTGGGTCATGTCCAACCCATCCCCCTGTCTGCAGCATTGTGCCCTGACGGGCATTATATCATCCTTTTATATGGCCCATTCCACCCCCCAGATAACACTGCTTTCATTAATGTCTATTGCTCCCCTATAGAGCTGATGTCATCCCTTTTTATTGCCCCCATAGCTCGCCTCCCATCCCCTCAATGCTCCCCAAAGAGCTGCTCTTTAACTTTTAGCAACCCCCCCTTGTGCCTCACCTTTAGTGCTCCCCCATAGTGCTCCTCTCATGCATTTTGTGTGCTGCCTATAGAACTCATCTAATCCACTTTTAGGCCCCTCTCATAGCCCTGCTATCATCCACTTTATTTGCCCCCCACTCATAGCGATGCTATCATCCACTTTTACTAACCCCCCCCCCCCCCCCTTCCTCCATAGCCCTGCTTTCAACCATTTCTATTTTCCCCACATAGGTATCATCTTCTTTAATTGCCCCCCACCCATAGCCCTGCTATCATCCACTATAATTGCCCCCCACCCATAGCCCTGTATCATCCACTTTTATTCCCCCCATAGCCTGGCTATCATCCACTATAATTGCCCTCCTCCCAGCCATATTGCTCCTCTCACCAGTTTTAGGGAATTCCCATCCTTTCGTCTACATAAAATCCACACTCGGAATGCTCCTCCTATCCACGGACATTATAAATCTGAGGGTGACTGGATGGTTTCTATTTCCAATCTTTTATAATGATCACTCCTCCCAAATACATTTTCCAGTGGTTTCAGTGCTATTGTTAATTTGCTATGTGGGTGAATCTTTCACCAGTTTTTGCATTCTGGGTTTCATCTATTTATTGTTTGCTAAAACTTTATAAACTTTAAATCACAAACCTTCATCTAGGACAATAATCTAGCATGTGTACAGCAGTCTCCTGACATAGTTTAGTGATCTGCTGTGACGGATCAATAAATGGCCAACCAGGGACAACCACTGTAGTTTCCTATAGGGGAGGACGCAGCAGGGAGCCTCCAGATTGTCCTCCCCTCTCCATAGAGCTGAACTGCTTTGTGTAGACCGTGCTAGATCATTTTACTGTCTCTGGAAAAGATCCTGCACGATTGTTTCTAGACACAGAAATTTAACTTGTACGCAGCCGAGGACCTGGTTTATTTTATTTTCATTTTATTTCCTTACCATGCAGAAGACACAAATTCTGTAGCAAAACCTCCCCGGAAACGGTAAATATTTCCAGTTACAGTTTATTAAGTCCTTACTAAGTACTTTTTCCCCCCATATAATAATGACAGCTGCAGGTTCATCTCTGCAAACAGCACAATTCCTTTCTGTGCAGATTTTTAAAAATAAACCCTATTTTGACCCCCGCGAGCCACCATTCAGGAAGTCGCCATTTTCGCGTTTCAGCTTGAACCGCACGGCTACGCCCCTTGCCCGCCGTCTCGTCCAATCCGAAGGCTCGCGCGCGAGGAGAGGCGTGACGTCGCGGCGCTCCCCTTCTTCTGGGCTTGGGAGACCCCGTCGATCCCTTTTGCCTTCTCGGCTCTGCAGAGAGAAGGTGAGTGAGGCCTTCTGCGGCCTAAACCGGGACCGGATTACCGGGGTTTTCTGGAGTTGTAACCGGCTGTGAATGTGGCTGGAGTTTGTCTGACAGCAGAAATGTGGCGTCCGGGCATAGTCGTGTTCTGGGGTCTCTGGCGGAAGCTTTGTGGCCTGGTACCTCGCGGTAGGCCGCGGTGTTTCCTGTTCGCTGTGGCGGGGATTGGAGGGGGAGCGCGCGTGTTTGTGTCACCTCGTGCTGGAGAAGTGGCCGCTGTACATTGTGACTGAATCCCATACAATCCACGGCCTCTGTGCTCCATATCCGGGACATAGGGTGAGCCGCATGGTGTGCAGCATGGCCCGGGCTGGCGAAACTCAGGGGAGCCCCAGGTTGCTGAGACACGGGAGGTCCTACAGGGCCCAGGCTGCTGGTAACCATGGGGGGCCCCAAGGCTGCTGCTACCCGGGGTGGTCCAACATAGCTTTGTAGGGCCCAGGTTGCAAATAGCCAGGGGGCCCCAGCCTGCTGCTGATTTGCACTCTGCCATTACAATTCCCTCACAATAGGATCTCATATCCTCTGTGTTCACATGTCCAGACTCCTTATTATGATTATTATTGGTAATAAACAGTATTTATATAGCACCAACATATGATGCAGCACTGTACATTAAAGAGGGGTTGCAAATGACAGACACAGTGACACAGGAGCAGGAGAGGACCCTGCCCTGAAGAGCTTACAATCTAGTAGCTCATTCATTCAGTATGATCATTCACATTGTTGATTCACCCATAACCCCTATTTGCATGCATTTGCTAGGTTTCCTGCACCTTCCATTGAAATGAAAGTAAATAGATTGTGAGATCTGGCATGGCGTTTCTCCTTACACATGGCCGGATATTCCATTATTCTCCCAGCCTGATATTTGTGAATGTTGTGGCAGCAAGATGTCAGTATGGATCAGCCTGGAGGAATATTATATCTCCTGTGTGTGTGATGATCTGCCCGTTATACTATTGGTAGCTGAAAGAAATGGCAATGATGCAGCTCTGATGGCATTGACACCAAAATCCCCCATAGGATTGTCACCACATGAGATCTGTTCTGATCTTAGATATATATTAAATTATATCTATATATATATCACTAGTACAGCTAAGCAGAATTGCTACTGTTTCCTGTTGCAAAACCCTGCCATTGTTTATTATTTGCTGGCAATCATTAAGCATGTGTACCCAGCATGTCTGGGCAAAACTACTATAATGCCTGAGAATTTACCCCAACAATAGGTTATGGGTGTCATTATTATTAATAAACAGGATTTATATAGCGCCAATGTATTATGCAGCGCTGTAATCTTTCCTGATTGGGTGGATTGTGGTCAGCTGACCCCTCTCTGGTGCTGTCTCTCACAGGTTCCCAGAGGTTCCTTGTGTAGTTTGCACCTCTCAGGTTCAAGTGAGACCAGTGCTCTTTCTGTCTATCTGTAGGGTGACATTCTTCCCAATGGCCAGCAATGAAAAGGAATTCTTCCCACTGACCACCAGGCGAATGTACGGTCAGCTGTGGATATAGGAATTATAGAAGGGGTTCCCCAATACCTGAAAGTTATTTTAAGGGTTCCCCACGTCAAGAAAGTCTCGCCTAGGTGTTTCAACCTGCATGTTGGTTCCCGATATTCCCTTATGTGAGGGCTTTTATTGGATTCTATTACTACCCCCATCAGAAAGGGTTGGGTGTGATTTCTGGTTGTGCAGCCGATATTTTTCCAGAAAGATGGACAAGGCAGGCGCTTGCAGCATCTCATTCCTGTGCACTGCTCGTGGCACCGACTAATACAACCCTCAGTATGGGGCCGGCTGATCTGGAAGGGGATTTATATCAATATTTATTTTGTATTGTGCACTATGGTAAGATGTGAGGCAAAACCTTGGGGTGAGTTGGCAGAGCATACTCAGGTTTAAATAATTCTTCTCTTCATGTTGGTGTTATGCCTGGCACTTCAGTGGTAAACCCAGAAATGTTTGGAGCTGGGTGGGAAGAAATTGTAGGTGGGTGGCAGCTCCTGTGTTATGGCCCAACTCATCAGTAACCACCCAAAAACAGCCGGGTGGGTACTGAAGTGTTGTGTGGTGCACTCGGCTTAAAGGGGCCGGGGAGAACATTGCACTGGGCTGCTCAGTCATACCCTTAGGGCCCCGGTCACCTGTGTCACCTGTTCTGCTGCTTTGACAGCGGTGATGATGTCCAATGAGCAGAATGGAGGTTTGACAGATGGCTCTGGTAGCTAAAAATCTGAATTGGGGAAATATCGGTGCCACTGTTCTCAGAAGCTTCTTGTTTTTAAAATGTAGTTACAAGCCTTATAATGTTCTTTATCTTCTTTTTTTTAAGATGCCTGGAGTAACAGTGAAGGACGTTAACCAGCAGGAGTTCGTCAGAGCCCTGGCTGCTTTTCTCAAGAAGTAAGTTCTGATTACCAAAAAGTTTGTGAAGCTGGGGAAGTTTTTGTTATGTATTAGGGGAATTGAAGGATTGGCAACAGACAATCACATTCCAGTCATTATTTTAACGCTGTCAGGTGCAGCCTTTCTGTACACAAATTTGTTGTTGTGTAATATTGGTAAATAATAATTTAGATCAAAATATTAAAGTTCGCCAAGTTTTTCTTTTTGGTTTCACAATATACATTGAATTTTTGTTTTTACAGGTCTGGGAAACTTAAAGTACCAGAATGGGTAGACACAGTCAAACTTGCCAAACACAAGGAACTGGCACCCTACGATGAGAACTGGTTCTACACCCGTGCTGGTAAGAGGACTTTGTGTGCTTTTTGGTCAATTAGAAGTATTTTTAGATTGATTTTGCTTACAAAAACACCTTGCAGCCTTCTGCAAGACATACACAATAGGTACTAGCTTTTTCTGAGCCCTAACTTCTAAAGAACATAACAAACCAACTTTTTACTTGGACATTTTTTAAAGCTGGGTCAGATGAAGCTTTTGCTGGGTGGTCAAAAAGCAGGTGGGGCAACACAGGGCAAACTTGGTGTTCCAAGTTTTTGCAATATGAATCCAGAAATCCTAAAAATTCTTACAGCTTTTTGTTTCCTCCCCCTCATACTTTGTTCTAACTTTCTAATGCCCACCTTCTTAGTATGTATAATTTTTCTATTGTCTTTGTATTATGCTCCAACTGTCTAGCCCCCTGTATTGTGATTTTTCAGTAAGCACCCAGAGAAACGTGGGTGGTTACTGAAAAGTGTCAGGCGGTGTGCCCAGTATAAATGGCTGGGGCGAACACTGAAACAAGTACAGTGTCACTTGGCTAAGTAAAGTAGTATCTATTGTATCCTCAAAGTTTAAACCACTCCCAACAACAATATTTTTGTAATGGTACTAAAATAAAAAAAAGCCTTCACTGATGCTTTCAGGTCTGTGACAAAAACAGGTCTGTCATTTATACACCACCTTTCCTCCTTGGCCATTCACAAAATACTAAACATTGTCAAATTTGCCCAAGGTGCACCAGTGAATGAGCCGCGACTCGTGTTGGTGCTGGAGGTCCAACAGGGCTGTAATGTTGAATGGAGATGATCAGTTTATATGCACTCAGAACAGGTGGAGTGTGTGGTGTTTAGGTGGCATCAGTGGAGGTAACTTTTATTTTTTTTTTTTTATTTTTTTTTTTTTTAAATCAAAATATTTTTGGTTTCTGAAGTTGGCTTTTAGGGCTGCATACACACTTCAGATGATTCTCTATTGGGTGAGAATCTGATGTGTGTACAGCGCTGGTCCATCGTTAATTGTCCGTCCTGGCGGATCCACGAACAGTCATAAAAGTGAAGGGGGAGAGAGCACAATGGGGTGCTGCTCTCTCGTTCTTCCCTCTCCATAGAGCAGAATGGTGCCATATGTGCAGCACTCATTCATGCATCTTTAAGTCTTTTGTTGTTGGAAAAGATGCTTTCCAACGTAAAAATAAGTCTCTGTACGCAACCGTATATTTATTTTTCTCAGTGCATGATGTAGATAACATAATATAGTCACTTTAGCCATTCAGGGTGAGGTGACAATGTTCTTTTCATGGTATGGATTCTTTTTTTGTGCTTCAGATAAACCTCAAGGTATCGCTTACAGCTCAGATTGCATTTATCCTATAGATTCTTAACAGAAATTGTTTCCTTTCAGCTTCCACAATTCGTCACTTGTACCTCCGTGGTGGTGCCGGTGTTGGTTCCATGACAAAAATCTATGGCGGGCGCCAGCGCAATGGCGTTATGCCAAGCCACTTCAGCCGTGGATCAAAGGGTGTTGCCAGGAAGGTGTTGCAGGCTCTAGAGGGGCTTAAAATGGTGGAGAAAGACCCCAATGGGTAAGTTCTGTTTCTACACTCTTGAATTTGGTAGATTCGGTTGAAGAGCTCTCTTGTTTGGGTTGATTTAAAAGAAAGCAATATACATCTACAGGGTATAGTTTTTCTATATTTATTCTGTATTAATACAAAGTCTTCATCCTAAAATTAGGAAACATGAACTCAATCATTAATAGGAGAACAGCACTGTTTTTTGGTAGCTCACCTTTCCTAAAGAGTCCTGAATGCTTTCAAATTCTGATACATGAAGGGTTTTTATTTCCAGGCATGTTCTCATGTTAGATCCCATAATGCAGAGGCTGGAATAAAATCTGAATAATCCAATTTGTCCTAGTTTCTCATTAGTACACGTTGGAACATTTTATCTTGAGTCTATCATTGCTCCAAACTTACTGGAAGCTTCACATGGGGTTGTGAATTGTCCCTGACCTGTATGACTAATATGCAAGCCCAATATTGACCAAACTAAAATGCAATGCTTCTGCAGGAGGGTATATGTATAGCTGTGTATATTCCTGCTGATAACCCTACAATATCCTTAAATATTCTTTGGGGCAGGGTCCTCTCCTCCTTCTGTGTCATTATTTATCTGTCTGTCATTGCAACCCCTATTTAATGTAATATAACCGATCCATGAATGACAGATGAACGACCGCAATAGAATTGAACAGAGGACAGCGCAACAATGTGCTGCTCGCTTGTTCTCCCCTTTCCATAGCACAGAACCGTGTTCTGTACAACGCACCTTTATTCATCTGTCTGTGTTTTGACGCTGGAAATGATCATGGGAGAACATTTCTAGCAATTAAAATTGCGTGTACACTTATAAAAGGCAGTCAAGGGATTTGCCTTTCATTTTAATCAAAGGTAACACAGTGCTCAACCCAGAAATTTTTTAAAGCCCGGTAGGAAAAAATTTTTAGGTGGTTGGCAGCCCCTGTATTGTGACCAAACTCTTTGGTAACCACCCAAAAACAGCCGGGTGGGTGCTGAAAAGTGCCCGGTGGTACACCCAGCTAAAAGTGCCTGGGGAGAACCCTGTAACATTCACACTGTGAATCTTTTACATTACTGTTTACATGCTGGAGTGTGCACTGGGCAGACATATTTGCTCATCACTCTTGCTGGCTTTACTAGTTGGTGTGCTGCAAAATGTCTGGCTGGCCTGTCATCTCTGTACAAGTCGAGGTATATCTGTATACACAAGTCTCTGATGGGGTAAATGACAGTTTCCGTATACGTGATATGGTAATGCCATGTCCAGTGTATGAAGAGAATTTTAATAGTGGATCCACACTAAAAGCTTTCTCCTTATCCTTCTCACTCTGCAGTGCTCTGTGCTGGTAGAGCAGGGTAGCAGTCACACTTCTTGTATGTGTATAACACACACTAGTTTATTTCAGAGAAGGCTAGGGGTGTGTATATATACATATTTATATATTTTTTTTCCCCACTTATTTATATGACCCTAATTGTCATGTCTGACTCAATGCTGTCATTTTTGCAGAGGTCGCAGAGTGACTCCACAAGGACAGAGAGACCTTGACAGAATTGCTGGACAGGTAAGGAGATTTCTTTATTAAAGATCTTCCGGAACATTTTGTCATGCAGATTTCCCTGTGCCCCACCACTCATTCATAGCTACAAAGATCCAGGTGCCTGCAATGCCTATTTCTGGTCTAAACTAAGCAGCAGATGCAGAGTAAAAGCCAAAGTATTGCTGGTTGTAAATGAGATAAATCCAGCACTGTATACCCCGGGGCCTTGGTAATTATGAATGGGTTAATGGAGTTCAGGGGGAGTATTTCTGCCTGAGATGTGGAGTTGGATGAGAATACAGCCTGACCCTTCTTGGCAAATGTGACTGCAGATTAGAAAGATTGATTTTCTGGTCTTCAGGCAGCTGTAGAAAGTACATGTGCTGGCATTGAAAACTTATATTCCTCAAGCATGGAAATGAGTAATAACAATATTCCAGGCTATCAACTGTAATTTTGATTTAACATTTTAAATAACAGAAAAGGAAAAAAGAGAATCATAATAAAAGCATTGGTTCACATTCTATGGTTGAAATCTTTTCAACCATGGTAAATGTACAATTCATTCTTTGATGTGACTTCTCAGATCACTCGAGTTTTCTCTAATTCAGCTTTTTTGCTTATAACGGATGTTTTTGACCTCTTACATTTTTGTTTTCTTTACAGGTTGCAGCAGCCAGCAAGAAACATTAAACACGTTTGTAAACAAAATAAAATATTCTGGATCAAAAAGAAAAATCTGTGGTTTGTCATTTGTCTTGTGGAGTTCACCCAGCACACACCACTAAAAACCGAACCACATCACAGCATTGCAGCATCCTAAGTCTGTTTGTTCTGTATAGCTGTGTAACTAGCTTGTCCTCGTTTGGTTCAGCTTCCATTAAACCTTGAATCAATACTTCCTGCCCCATAAGTAAAACTCCACAATCATGGAGTGATTGCCTTTCTTGACAAAAAAATAAAAATCCAGTAAAGAGAAATCCCTGACTGAAGTAAAACTCTGGTATGTTGTAGGTGGTTACGTTCAGGATGGAGTGCTGGTCAGGTATGACCTGGGTCATGGTGTGAAGGTTCAAGGCAAAACCTCATGCAGAGATTGTCTTCCAATAAAATACCTTTGGTTCAATACAAAATACCTGTATTGAGTCCAATACAAAGAAATATATTCATATAATATATATGCTACTATACAGTTACATTACATGTTGAAATATTTATTTTAACAGATTTGTGTTTTGTTTTTTAAAGTTTAATAATAAATATCAGTGAGTTATGCCTAAAAAATTACAGCCTACAATGAAAATGGAATAGAAATTTTGAGGGAATTAGACCGTTAGGGAGGTTAAAGTTTAACTGGATCCACATATGAATGCTGACCACACATAAGGAACCAGAATGTGTACATTGCTCACTGCTATGTATCCCCATTGTCCACATTCTGTATTGTAGGACATTTTCATCTTTCCAAAATATAACACTGCACCTGTTTCTCCCAAATACCCTAAAACAAATGTCCAGTGGGGCCGAAGGTAAAAATGGCCAGTGGTAAAATCGGGAAAAACTGCTGTATATGTTTGGGGGAAAGGGGGGTCTAATACTGCTAAGGGAATAATTGTGCTTAAGGGGGAGGTAGAAGTGATTCGTATTTAGGGAGTGGTGGGAGAGAACAAAGGCCATCGTGGTGCTTCAGTCAACACACACCTCGGCTCTTGGGCTCACATCCGATTAGCTAATGCATGGATGTCTTACTACATTGTCCTTCCAATTGACCCCAAGTCCATGTGTAAATTCGGGTTTCAGACTAAAGGCTTCATCACTCCTGCAGTCCTGTTGGTAAGAATTTATCTTTGCTGTGCAGGACATGTAGGTGGGTAAACGCTCACATGCTTGCATTGGCCACTTCTTGCCATATTCTTCAACATCAAAGCCAATAACGCTGATCCTAAAATGTATAACTTGTCCAAACCTATTCCTCTGTAGTGTTTCTTAGAATGTGGGAATAGTTTTTTCTTAGAAGATGTGATGACACACATGATCCTGAAAATATAGAGTGCAGGGGATTTTAATTATTAGGTAACTCATTGCAGAGCTCACACAGAGTAGGGGCCATATAGGTTAGATTTTTTGCAAAGATCTTTACTTATTTATACTTATTTACTATATTTATACTTAGTTATAATACCGAAACACATCACAGGACTCAAAAGTGCAGCAGTGTGTGGGAAGAATTTCTCCAACTACTCTTAAATGGGTTTATCAAATTTTTATTATATAAAAAGGTGCTTATCCCTTAAGTATATTGTAAAATAAATTGCAGGAAGAGATTTTTTTGGGGGAAAATAAAACACGCAGAAGTCCTCAGACTGAAGAAGAGAACCTGACGGTACAGGAAGATAGTTTCAATGTAAAAAAAAAAAAAAAAAAAAAAATTGCTTACAAGATAGCGGCCATATAAATAAGGATTAGAATTATTTATGAATCTGCCAGCAATCTAAATATTTTATTCTTGGAAATATGTTGTAATAAAAATCCACAAGGTGGCATCATTGTCCCATTATTAAAGTACAAGATTTCATTGTATATCTAAATTGACCAATATAACAACCAAGTATACTAAGAGTATTACAGTAAATAATTGTGTCCTAATATCAGGGATGTGGGGACTAAAGGTTTTTTAAGGCCTTATTCCCCCTATAGGAAAGTGTTTCTGTTTAATATTCTGCAGCAAAAAGACACATGCATGGCTGTATGTTGCAATGCTAATATCATAATTTTGCTAGTTACTTGAATAGTTACTTCTACATTGTATTTGCCCTGTGTGTATCCTGCATTCTCTATCCATAATTTGTAAAATTAAAACTTCAATACTTACCTCCCACCAGCTTCTATCTCAGACTTTCTCCACCTTTTTAACATGGGGATCCTTGAAATAAGCTTTAGTTCTTCAGGGAACCCCTTCTATAATTACTATATCCACAGCTCATAGTTCATTAGTGCAGTGGTCAGTAGGAGCAATGTCTCCAACATTGCTGTCTGTTGGGGAGAATGTCACCCTTACAGATAGCCAGAAAGATCATTGGTGTCAGTCTGACCTGAGAGTCACAAATTGTTTAAGGAACCCCCAACAACTTGTGGAGGAACCCTTGTTCAGAAACACTGAATTGTCCTCTAAAAAATCTAAAACCCAATTTTACTCTGCTGCAGTTTATAAGATGTTTAGATTGCTGCCTGCATGACCTTGGCAAATCCTATGGCCTGTCTAGCTGCAAGGAAGGAATTTGGAAGAAGCAGACTTCATTGCAGTAGGGCTGATGGGGTCTTGCTGGCATTTCTTTGGAAGTATATACCAGAAATAGTACAGGGGATTGGGGACTGTCTCCCTATAACCTGCTTGTGGCCATGCATTCCAATAACTAGTTTGACTTTTTGAAAGTCATGGCACTGCTACGCCCTTACATGAACATTGAAATGCAGCAAAGTTCAACTCATGAGGCTGATGACTTGCAGGATTACCCAGGTTCTCCCATGATAGTCTATCTTCTCCATTCTTGGAGAGCTTTAATAAATTAGTCCCTGTGAGTCTGGTCACCCCGACCCAGGAAACCATATGCACCCCCGACATTTATGAACCAGTAACCAGCAATGTAATACCTATTCAGGTACAATTCAGAATGATATTCTTTTTCTAACACTTTTGGGAAGAGAAATACTTCTGTACTTACCCACGCACATCAGAGGAATTAAAAGAAGCCTTGCTCAAATTTTTCATTTCATACCCAACCAAGTACAATGATCTTGATTAAAATTACATTCCATAACTTTTGTTTCCTTTATGGGTGCATTTAAATGTCGCCTCCGAGCTTCCCATAAGCTTGCAGGTGCTCATAATTACTGCAAAGGCAAGAATTAAAGTACATTTTTAGAACCTGCCCCTTTACTTTCAGATTTGGAGACCGCTTAGCTGCACCTGCCATATAAACCCCCAATCTTTTATTTTTTTTAAAAAAAATCTTTACAAAGTGCAAATGAGCAGATGGGGCATAGAAGTGGCATCAGGATGGTATCAAATTGGAAAAACTGAACTACGGGCGAGTCAGTGAATACTTATTTAGGGTATAGAGAAAAAAATGAGGTAATTTAAAGACTAACTTTTACTATAAAAAAGAATAACTTACCTTTACCTGTGATAAGCCCTCCACAAATCGAGCCCATCACTGTCTTGCCTCCTTTTTCTTTCTGGCAATCACCATTCCATCCAGTACCTTCCTCTTCTTTCTTTTGGCTTCTTCCTCAGGTGTCTTCCTCAAAAATGTCACGTATCTCAAGAGGTTGCTCTCTTAAAATGCGCATGCGCAGTAAGATCAGCACATTTACAGAAACTTGCATCACCTGATCTCACCCCTGCGCAGTGCAAGATTGGGTGACGTAGGAGGACAGAAGAAGTTGGTGGCACCTGATCCAGCCTGGTCTAGAAAGGAGAAGGAAGGTGGGACAGTATGGGACCTATTGGACTAGGATCGCTTAGGGATCAATGACTTTCCATCTCTAAAGGTGTCTTTTTTCATTTTAATGAAAGTTCCACTTTTTAAGCTTCAAATGAATAAACAAATTACAGATTTTATTGCATTTAAAAAAAAAAAACTCTTGGAAATGGGGTTTATCTAAAGGTACATATGGTTAAAAGACCTCACAACTCTACTTAAGTCGTGCAGTATGATCCATGGCCCATTCCTGGGCATTGATCACCATCACTATACTACTACTAGGTCATCACTCTGCCCACTTACCTGACTCTATACTCTTTCTAGGGATCTGTTGCTGCAGAGGAAGGCAAAGCAGAGCTACAGTAGGTCAACCTTGAATCACAATGGCTTCTGAAGGCCACAGAAAAGTCTTATGATGCCAGGGAAGTTTTCTATGAAGAAGAATTAAGTATTGCACATTGTACTACATAGCTCCATCGCTTTTTTTTTTATGGGTTTAGCATTTCTTCCTGGTCGCACACCCATAGTTGACGGTTCCAACAAAAATTCCACCATCATCCATCATAAATTGCCCAAACCTATTTCCATTTTAATAAAGTGATGAGACTAAGAATAGCTTCTGCACTACTGTTTTAATGGCAACTTTGCTAATGGATTGATACATAATTATTATGTATAATGAGGAAGTGATGGGTTTTTATTTTGCAGGTTTTGCACAAAACTCATTTACCCTGATAAGGTCAGGAGAACAAATTTATTGGTGTGTGGATTGGAACTGGATTCACTCTTAGGGCTCTGTCAGGTTAGTGAAACCAAGATTGAGGCTCTAGCAGCCTTTCTTGATAAATTTAACATGGGGGAACCTTTAAAATAAATGGAAGCCCCTTCTATAATTATTATATCCACAGCTCACCCTTCATTAGTGTGATGGTCAATGGGAAGAATTCCTCTTACACTGCTGGCCATTGGGAAGAATGTCACCCTTACAAATAGCCCAAAAGATCATTGGTGCCAATTATACAGACCTTCGAAACACAGGTTGCTCATGAAACCGCTAGCAACCTCAGGAGGAACCCTGATTGAGAAACACTGGGCTAGACTAGAAACGGACCCGGACCTCAGCCTCCTAACTCCTGAAAGGAACACTGCGGGTTGCGGAGGGTGAGAAGCTCCCTTTACATGGGACTTTGTGTGAAAAATGTAAAGAATTTTGATTCCCATTGTTAGTCAGTACAAGACAGCTATTGCTTATTGGCATTTGGAGCTGCTCTGGCATGGGTTGGTGGCTGCCAAGTAAAAACGAGAACTAAGAGGCTCATTCATAACTGAGAGTGGAAATCGCTATCAATATGTCAGTCTTACTATTTATCTAAATTCAATTCCAAAATCAAATACACGGAATGGGGGAATAAGGAAAACATTCTTTCAAAGCAGCTTGGAATCAATTCCAATAAAATCTTGTAAAAAGATAACCCATCACGCTGTCTACATATAATATCACGCTTCAACATTCTCACTGATTTACAGGAACTTTCAGATTTGTAAAGAAAGGCTGTTAGGGATTTTATTTAGAGATTGGGGCCATCTATTAAATAAATAAGAACTCCTAGACTATGGGGAAACTCACATATTACCCCCGAAACTCCACTTGTAATTCGGGAAACTGTGACAAATCTTTAATTCTAAGCTTATAGACCACCCAACAAATGTGTACTTTCTTCTTAGGTTTATCTGCTTAGGCCATTTCATTCAAATATCTATTTTAATGTATTGTATTATATTAGAATTTACTGAATGGATCATGAAAACTTTACGGTGGTTATCGGTGGTTAACTCCCAAGTGGTTACAGTTTCCACCTCATTTTATATTGTGGTCAACTTGGTGGCATCAACTTTGGTCCATCATGTCACCATGTGGCTACAAAGAATAATCCGTATAAAGTATGTATTGCTACATCAGATCTATGGAGATTGGAGATACAGTATACTCCATGGACGATGGTTATGGACTGCAAGCATGTTGGGAAGCAAGATTGAAACGGTGTTTAAGTCAATGGCCTACTACTGGGGCACAAGGACTACCCAACAGTACCGAAGGGATTCATTAATCATTAAGGTCCCATATTGGCCACCAAGGTCCCGGAACTTGTTTGTTTGAAGGCCAGTTGGTTTGCCAGTAGGTAAAAAATGGTGCCATTGTGCTCTAAGAAGAAACCAATGCAAGTACAGATAAAACGTATTGCTACACAGATAGCTCTCCAGGGAATTATAACAAGAATTTTAGCATTGCATGCCCACGGTCATATACATGATCGGATATATTATTATGTGAATCATTAAATCAGTGATCAAAACCAATAGCTTGTATGTCACACTTTGCTCTCATTGTGTTCTAAAGCTGCCCTGAAAGCCTTAAGGCAAGAATTCATCCAACATAAACCTTAATACCATCAATAAATGTTTCTTAGAAATGATTAACAAACATATTTTAGTGTTCTTTTCTTGCTTTGTGTATCTCAACAGACTCAGTTCATAAGGTTTTAAAGCTGAAGTTTTATCTGCCTATATTTTGCCTTCCCTGATTCCTCATTTCTCAGAATTTTCTCGAAAAACGTTTCTTTTTGTATTCCAAGGGAAGTCATATATCAACCACAGATCATGGTTGGTGGTTGGGGCCAGAAGGTGCATATATAGCTTTATATAAATTCAGGGAGTATTAAAGGGCCTGGTTAGGGCCATAAGTAATTGTGTTGCTGGAAGAATTGCAAACTTCAGTTCCATTTTTTGAGCTCTGCCCACTTGTATTCATAACCATCAACACAAACTCATCTTCATGGTTTTCCCTCGAGGGATCAAATGAATCACAATATGACAGGTAAAACACAAATTTAGCCTCCTGGCTGTCTTTCTGAAATTCTTCAGAGTTGTTGGCCCCATGGACCTAAACTTTTGGAGACTTCCTGGCCTCACCCAACATACAGGTTACACCTAGCCTGTCTACCTGAGTCACCTGGCCCAAGGTTCCAACCTTACCCTGTCTAAAGACAGGTGCCCTTTTATTATCAGCCAGGTGCTCCACAACCATCCTCAATTTCTGGCCTGGAAATATGGAGGAATGCCCAGCTCATCCTTTCCTTTCTGGACACTCTGGGCCTAAATCCAAAAAAAAGAGCCACCAATCTGCGGCCGGACAGTTGGCCTCATGGCCCTATCTAGACCCTTTAATCCATTTTCCAGGTGAAATTAAGGTACATGATGCCAAATACATCTACATAGACATCATCATTATTTATGGCCCTAACCAGGCCCTCTAATCCCTTTTCCAGGTGAAATTGTGGTACATGATACCCTCTGAATTTGGCATCATATGTTTCATTCTTCTATACTTTCTAAAAATATTATAGCACCCTTCCACAGTACTATCAAGAACATTCTGAGACAAACAGTGGCTCACTCCTAGGCTGATTTCGAAATGTGATGCAGAACTTCAATGACTTAAAGATCTGAAATTTAATGAATCATAGAAGTCATGGACAGTAAGCTGGGCAGGAAGTGGCCAGGTCGGCCTTGCTTTAAGAGGAAGTAAACTCAATCCTCGCCCAAAACAAAAAAAAATACACTTACCTTCAATCCCGCAGAGCAGTCGATTGGTCCGGAGGTCTCTTCAATCAGGTCCCGCGTTGTCCAGGCATCCGCCTTCGTGCTGGCGCACCGGGCGCTGCCATCTTCTTTTCTTTTTCCGGGTTCTTCTTCCTACGTCACCTGACAGACGGGAGATCAAGTGACGTAGATGGGAAAAAACTTGCTGATCCCTCGCACAAGTGTGGGGTCGGCAATTTTTTTCTCTTTTGATGAAAGGGCTCCTTTTGTGCAGAAGGAGCACCCAGGAGCCTCCCGGGATCCGTGACGTAGGTATCCCCGGAAGCTCTGTGATCCCATTTATTCTTGATTGGCTAGACGAGGGGGTTTAGAGGGGGTGCTGCACCATTTTTTTTGTTTACCCTTTTATGTAAAGTGATAATTGTGAGTTTAGGTAGGCTTTAACCTTTTTATAACACTGGAAATTATTTTCAGATTTGGGGAACCCTACTTAAATTAATTTTTGGGGAGGTCAGTGGGAGAAAGAGCCCACAAATTGGAGGCCAGTAGAAAGAATGCCTCCTACATTGGTGGCTATACTAATACTTTTATAGACTACATCATTATAGGTATGCAGCTGGCTCCACCAAGTGGTGTTGGCCCCAGAATCATAAGATCCTAGGTCAATTTGCCACAGTTTCTAATATTCTCTGGAGGAACCTGGGTTGTTCTCCAGCCAGGTAATGAAGTCGGGTCTATGTGACTTGCTCCAGCTTTTAAGTTCACACTGTGCAATGAATTCAGAGCAAGAAATTTTGGTTTCAGGGAAAAGCCTGTACAACCGCGCAAGACTAAATGGAAGGCTGGAAATCAGCTTAACAAAAGGATAAGGATCTGTGTTCTACCCACGTGATAGTCATTGAAATCTTCATTTACTGAATGTAACCGTCACCTTCCTAAAATAAGGATCCTTATCTCAGTAACTTCATGAATTAAGCCTAATGTAATTTATCTAAATTCAGATGTTCTGAAAATGAAAGTCTCTTCTGAACATCATAATAAATGATTAGTATAATAAGGTAATTGCATCTGACTGCTTGTATTCAGATTGTGGCCACTGGAGGGTATTATGTTCACACAAGAACTGAAAACACTGCTGGGTCACATAAATGAGCTGCTAATAAAGATATAATAAACAGGAAATAGATGCTTACTGGGCACTAATATTAATGGTTGCTTTGGAGGAATTTTTATAAAAATAAGATGCAAGGTCATAGTGTTGCATTACAAAATAGCTCTAAATTTACAGTATGGTAACCCATACTGAAGTCAAAACAGTAGACAATGGATTCCAATTGTGGATTTAGCGTTCTATGGATTTGGTGGATTTTTGTTCTGCAATATATAGGGTTCCCCTGAACCCTGGTTAAGAAATACTTAACCAGGAAAGATACAGGAAACTCTAGGGAGGTCACATCCGAGCTCCATTCTCATTTCTCCAACCACCTTTCCAGACGTCCATAGGACATTACGGACCTGAGAAAGCTCTCCAAATATGGAGAGGGTAGACTATCATGGGAGAACCCGGTTGATCCAGCAAAACCTGGAATAGATCTGGTCCAAGATTAGAAACATTTACCAAATAGTAGCAAAATATTTGTAAGAAATCCATTTCAGGCTTGCTGGATCACCCAGGTCCTCATATGATATCTATCTTCTCTAGCCTTGGAGAACGTTAATACGTTGGGCCCTATTTGTTTCAAAATTTCAAAACACATACCAAAATTTCAAGTGTCTTTCAGCCTAATAAGTAATGTCAAAGTGTCAAAGGTCCTTCAGATTTTGCTCTGATGACAGCAATGGACAGGCCAAGACTTTCTGTTCTGCAACCCAGGATGGGCAGCATGGTGGCCCAGGGGTTAGCACTTCAGCCTTTGCAGCACTGGGTCCTAGGTTCAAATCCCAGCCAGGACACTATCTGCATGGAGTTTGCAGGTTCTCCCCGTGTCTGTGTGGGTTTCCTCTGGGTACTCTGGTTTACCCCCAAAACATGCAGTGAGGTTGATTGGCTTCCCCCTAAATTGACTGTAGACTGCATTAATGACTATAGTAGAACTAGACTTTAGATTGTGAGCTCCTTTGAGGGACAGTTAGTGACATGACTATGGACTTTGTACAGCACTGTGTAATATGATGGCACTATATAAATATTGTGTAATAGTAATAATAACCCCCCTTGGATATGCCCATGACACACCTAAATTTCCAATCTCTATATTTCCAGCTTTACATAGCAAGGATATAGCACAGTCAGCAACCATTCCATATACAAGATGAGCATTTTCTCCAACATGACCCAGAAGAGGAGCATCGTCTAATGAAGTAGAATAGGGGGAAAGTGCTGGAACAAATATTAGTATTGCAGTGATTTTTATTAAAAGATGTTTTTAATTGGCAATATTGTTTTGCTTTTCATTATGACCAGGAAGGCTGCTTTAGGCATTACTGCTAATATGGTAACTGTAATGAGCAGTACACATTACATCAATTACCATATCTGGTGTTTTACATTTCATGACTTTGTAATACTGAATAAAGCAACCCAAAAACACGGGGCATAAAAAGTGGGGGGGATTCCAAGTCTTAGAAACTGCGACAATGTTCTCCTTTTTTTTAGGAGTCATGCCACACGATCACATAATATCTTTCAAATAATATTGTGATAATATTGCCAAGGAAGAGACAGACTTTGCATGCAGTGTCACTTTAGGAATTAGACACTTTGCTTCACAATCTCCTATTAATAATGCCGTCATGTACTCCTACCTGCATGAGATGTGATTGTGTTCACCATAGCTTGAAGGGCACGGCCTAGCAGCAATGAATACGTTCAGCATCAATTGGGTAGGGCGGCATCTTATTAAAGACATGGCAGCTGAAATTGCACATAACATGGTAAGAAAACAAAATAATCACATACTGGTAAATAAACTGTACTGGTAGATGGAAACTTCATTGTGCAAACTAAACCACACTGCCTGGCCAAAAAGAAGTCCCCAAGCCTATGTTATGATCTGGGGTACCAGTAGGGGCAGTGAAATGATATGGAGCATCTATTGGGGCAATGTTATGATCTGGGGTACCTGTAGGAGCAGCGGTATGATCTGGAGTACCTGTAGGATCAGTGTTATGCTCTTGGGTACCTGTGGGGGCAGTGTTATGATCTGGAGTGCCTGTAGGATCAGTGTTATGATCTGGAGTGCCTGTAGGATCAGTGTTATGATTTGGGGTGCCTGTAGGGGTAGTGTTATGATCTTGGGTACCTGTGGGGCAGTGTTATGATCCGGGGTACCTGTAGAAGCAGTGTTATGATCTTGGGTACCCGTAGGAGCAGTGTTATGATCTGATCTGGGGTGCCTGTAAGGGCAATGTTATGATCTTGGGTACCTGTAGGAGCAGTATTATGATCTGAGGTGCCTGTGGGGGCAGTATTATGACCGGGGGTACCTGTAGGATCAGTGTTAAGATTTGGGGTGCCTATAGGAGGCAGTGTTATGATCTTGGGTACCTGTGGGGCAGTGTTATGATCTGGAGTACCTGTAGGTGCAGTGTTATGATCTGATCTGGGGTGCCTGTAAAGGCAATGTTATGATCTGGGGTGCCTGTGGGGGCAGTGTTATGATCTGGGGTGCCTGTGGGGGCAGTGTTATGATCTGGGGTGCCTGTGGGGGCAGTGTTATGATCTGGGGTGCCTGTGGGGGCAATGTTATGATCTTGGGTGCCTCTAGGGGCAATGTTATGATCTGGGGTACCTATAGGGGCAGTGTTATGATTTGGGGTGCCTATAGGAGGCAGTGTTATGATCTTCGGTACCTGTGGGGGAGTGTTATGATCTGGGGTACCTGTAGGGGCAGTGTTATAATCTGGGGTACCTGTGGGGGCAGTGTTATGATCTAGGGTTGCTTCAATTGCTTCAAAAATGAGCTTAGTTGACCCTCAGAATATATGAAATACCCAGGTTTTTCCAGCAATAGTTTTTTCTTCCCTGATTGCACAGGCATATACCAAGATGACAATGCCGGGTTTCATTGTCATTATTCAAGTTCATGTGGGGGTGGTGTTAGGATCTAGAGAGCTTGTCGGGGCAGTGTTATAACCTGGGGTGCTTGTGGGGGCAGTGTTATGATCCAGGGTGCCTGTGGGGGCAGTGTTTTTATCTGGGTGCCTGTGGGGGCAGTGTTATGATCTGGGGTGCCTGTAGGGGCAGTGTTATATTGTGGGATGTCTGTGGGGGCAGTGTTATGATCTGGGGTGTCTGTAGGGGCAGTGTTATATTGTGGGATGCCTCTGGGGACAGTGTTGTGATCTGGGGTACCTGTAGGGACAGTGTTATATTGTGGGATGTCTGTGGGGGCAGTGTTATGATCTGGGGTGTCTGTAGGGGCAGTGTTATATTGTGGGATGCCTCTGGGGACAGTATTGTGATCTGGGGTACCTGTAGGGACAGTGTTATATTGTGGGATGTCTGTGGGGGCAGTGTTCTGATCTGGGGTGCCAGTGAAAGCAGTGTTATATTCTGGGTTGTTTGTGGGGGCAGTGTTCTGATCTGGGGTACCTGTGGGGGCAGTGTTATGATCCTGGGTTGCTCTCTTGGCCAAGTCTAGGTTCAGCAAAGTTATGTGCCTATAAAATGAAGTTAGCTAACTACCTGAATTCAGTAAGCAACCAGTTTTTCCATTAATAGATTTTTACATCCCTTGTGGCACATGATCCAAGATGAATTCGGGGATTCATCAGCCTGAAATTCTGAAAGATTGAGGCAGCATGAGGCATCATATTCACACATGGTGGGGTCATATTCACATATGGTGGGGTCACCTCAGACCCTAACACCCATGGGAATCTTACATATGTGCTGGGGAAGACTTTACACAATGGTCCGACTCTCCGATACCTGAAAGGGGTGCAGTAATGGCTGTGTGGTGGCTCTTATAGAGTCAAAGAGCACCAATGGTGAGTATACACGTGTTCAGGGTGCAATGCAATATTTGGCTGCAAACACCATTGGACAGGGAAAGTTCATCATTTATTTGGGAAATATGAGTCTGTTAGCGGGTTCATGCAATGATTTAAAGGGACAGCTGTATGCCAAATCATTTTTATTATTAATATTATTAAACAGGATTTATATAGAGCCAACATATTACGCAGCGCTGTACATTAAATCATGATGTCTTACCCATCTTGCCCATGCAAAGCAAAGTTTCACTCCAAAAGAATAAAGTTGAGGATCCCTGCCTTAATGCATACTTTATAAAGTAATAGTTTTTAATTTGCTACAATGTTTATTTTATAGGTTGGAATTTCCACTTTAAACAGGAAAAAGACATCAAGAAGTATATTTCTTTATTTGCAGATGCACATTCTCGAAAAAGCAAATTCAGCAAAAGTCGTCACAGAGACACCCTGAAGCGGGACTATCGCACCTGTTATATGTGACCGCCGGAGTGGGCTAATGATATCTCTGCCAAGGACTTAATAGATTCACCCTTCAGTGATGTGGAAATATACCCTACTACACATCTTTTATACCTAATAAAAAATACCCACTTCTTTTTATAATGAGGTAAAAGACCTGTTGAAAGGACAATGATGAACTGCTATTTATATTAAAGAACCTCAGTGTATGTTGACCTCCAGGCAGATGTACATAAAAGACACACTAAAACTGCCATGCATTTATTAATACATCATTTAATTAAATGAAAAAGAAGTGTTAGTATCTGCATTTAAATAGATGTCAGGGTCTTTCATTACCACCCACCCAAAGAAATGCCATGCAGCCTTTTGTGCAATGAACATAGACAGGATGTGGCTGCAACAAGATAAAGATTAGAATCAAATTAATCTCCTGTGATTTGCCTTCAAATCTCTCCACAGTTCTTGTCCCACTTACCTTTATGACCTGATAGAAAAATACTCCCCTAGCCGCTCTCTTCGATCCTCCAATGACCTACTAATGACTTCCTCACTTATAACCTCATCACATGCACGGCTCCAAGACTTTTCTAGAGCTGACCCGACTCTCTGGAATGCTCTTCCTTGTCCTATTCGGCTTGCTATTACTTTCTGCTCCTTTAAAAGAGCACTCAAAACCCATCTTTTAAAACTTGCCTACCCATCATCTTCTGTCTCTTAAACCCTCACTACTTACCCACCATTACATATCCCCCTCCTATTGTATGCTGCTTCTCCACTTCTTAGATTGCAAGTTCTTCTGGGCAGGGTCCTCTCCTCCTGTGTCACTGTCTGTATCTGTCTGTCATTTGCAATCTCTATTTAATGTACAGAACTGCGTAATATGTTGGAGCTATATAAACACCGTTTAATATTAATATTAATAATTTAAATAATAATAATAATGTAAGTATATCTAACTCTATGAACCTGATTTATTAAAGCTTTCCAAGGCTGAAGAGGATACAATTTCATCAGTGAAGCTAGATGATCCAGCAAGCCTGAAATGGATCGGGTCCAGGATTCAAAACAATTGCTAGTAAATAGCAAATGACTTTAAGGAAATCCATTCTAGGTTTGCTGGATCACCCAGCTTCACTGATGAAATTGTATACTCTCTAGCCTTGGGGAGCTTTAATAAATGAGACCCTATTACTGGAACTTGCCACAAGCACACTAGACTGTGGCTAGAATTCTGTACTAAAGAAGCAAATAACTACTATTTATATTATATGACCTAAACTTGACAGCTGATCATCACATCTCTGTCAATTTATTAGCCTTCATTTTCCCAAACTATGGCCAATAGGTTTGGTGTTGCTCCCTTTTGTGGCTTTAATTTCCTCCACTCTTTTCGGAAAGGTCTTTCACACAATTTTGGAGGATGGTTGTTGGAATTTGTGCCTATTCAGCCAAAAGATAATTTGTGAGGTCAGGCATAGAGGTTGGTACAAATGTTGGGTGAGTAGACCTGGCTAACAGTTGGCATTTGAACTTATTTTAAACATGTCCAGTAGTTTTGAGGTCAAGGCTTAGTGCTCCCCACTTGAATTCCTCTACACCACACAACCATGTCTTCGTGGAGTTAACTGGGGTACAGCAATGCCAACTCTAAAAAACATTTGCCTAAATCATCATGAATTGAACATTTGCCCATCTTTGGATGTCAAACTACGTCTTTGTGGATTGTTTAGACTGGCAAAAAGGTTGCCGTGAGGTTAACGCTTCCTCAAGCAAGGGAACTGCTACCTCTGGTGAGACCCTACAAGTGGCTTCTACCCACGGCAGCCACCCGTCCATTCTCTGGATTTTGGTTCTTTAGGAACCAGAGCTGCAGTCCAAATGATCGGGCACCGAGCAAGGTGGCAGCCAGGAGTCACATGGGATCACTTAATCGTAAGGCAGGTCTGAACCTAGCTTTAGTGTTCAACGCACAGCTGAAACAGAAGCGTTTCTTCTTTGAACTGTTGCCAAAAGGTAGGTAGATGTCTAAAATGCCTTTGTATGCAGTACCATTAATTTACCCTTCACTGGAAACACAAACTCAACAATTTTGGTGTTTATTGGCCATATGGTGCACTAGCTGGTTCTGAACTTTAAGTAAGACTTGGACAATGTGTTCTTAGAACTCCAAGAAGTTTTGTGCCAATGCTACACCTAATTCGAGGCCCTCAGCTTTTCTCCTTGAGTCCCTGGTGATCAAAACTCAGAGGCAGCTGCCAAGGAAAACCCCACAGGCTGGGCCCATGCACGTCCACAAATGAACAAAGGGAACCTGTTCTCCCAAACATTTTTGTATTGGCCAGGAATTCCACTTGAAGCAAGAAAATATTTATCCAGCGTGAGAACTGTGCTGATTCTTCTCCATCAAATCATTACTTTGTGAATTCTTGCCAATGTATCTTCTCTGTCCTGTGGCTGAGGGCTGACATTAATGGTGATGAGAAATATATTGATGTGATACAGGAAGATGTAATATCTGTGTGGTCTGCACAGGATTTCACTCTCTCCTCTGCTGGCTTTCCAGGGTGACTGGTGTCTGGGATCAGGCCAGATACTGATCCTATGAATGGGAGGGGGAGACGTCCGTCCGCTGTGGATGTTAATCCTGAAACACTCTGACAAGTGAAGAATTTCAACGTTTCATTCAACTAAGTGGAATTAGAGTGTCACTGAGATCAAGCCAAGTGTTTGAGACAAGGATAGATAGATAGATAGATAGATAGATAGATAGATAGATAGATAGATAGATAGATAGATAGATAGATAGATAGATAGATGGATAGATGGATAGATATGGATAGATAGATAGATAGATAGATAGATAGATAGATAATAGATAGATAGATAGATGGATAGATAGATAGATAGATAGATAGATAGATGGAATGATGGATGGATAGATAATAGATAGATAGATAGATAGATAATAGATAGAGGGATAGATAGATAGATAATAGATAGATAGATACAACAAAGTCACCAGTGCAACTTTTTTTTGCCCCCCCCCCCTTATTTAAATACGAGTCAATCAAATACAAATTCACTGGAGAGATCCCCTTTAGATAAATGTTACCAAGTCAGGTGTCCCCCTGGATCATCTCCCCATTTCTGGCACAACCTAACCCCTAAAACTAAAGGTATGTAACTCTCACCCCCTAGGGGTGACTAGTTTATAACTGGGTCACTCCTGTAAGTGTGACATAAGAAATTCACAAAGTGTGGCTCGTAAAAATCCATTTTTAGGGGTTCATTGTTAATCAATGCATACATGGAGAGGGTTAGGATAGCAAGGTGTCAAGATAGCAGCTGAATATATCGAGAAGGATCCCATATGGTCAATACTGGCAGCTAACCTTTGGCATCCTCGAAAAAACTCATACATCCATAGTGGAGTGGGAAGCCTCCTATGGCGTGGGTTCCTCCCAGTAAATGTCCAAAATTCAGCACCCACTGGTTCATGTTCTAAGCATCCCTCTTTAGGGTCTTGTTCTTTAGCCTCTCCCCACTGAAGCCAAGTATTTAGCCACTGGGAATCTAGCTAATGCTCTCAAAGGTCCCATATGGTCCAGCCAGACCCCAGGGGTTATGGGGTCCTCCTGCCCTGACTCCCTTAGCTTCCTTAGCATTCCATGGCAAGGACCCCTTTAGCTGAGCTTTTCATATATTTGCCTTTACATTGTAAGTTCCTTCCTTGTGACAGAAGGTATCCAACCATTATCGTCTTGGGAGAACTAATTCTACAACTGTGCAGAATGCACCTTGCAAAGCTTAACGGAACCTCACTATACTAAAGAGATTCTACAAACAAAAATGTTGCAACAGTCATAAAAAAGGAGCATATGGCACATTCACAAATATTTTTTGTTCCAAGGGTATGTTTTTTCATTCAGCCTGTCTTTTGTGATACAGTAACAATGTAACGTTCTTACCAAGGTGAAAATAACCATTTTCTAGAGATGGACAAATGCGACCATGTTTGATTCCTGAAACATTCTTTGAAGACAATGTTCAAGTCAAACCCAATATAGTTCATGGGAGGCAAAACTTTTAATAAATTATCACACTTAGGATCAAATCTCCAAACACTTCATCCTTTATTTGAAATATTCACCTCTGATAGATTTCATTGCATTTCACTTGAACATTGGGTTCATCAAACTCCAAGGACCCAACTTCAGATTTTGCTTCGACTACATTTACCTTAAACGAACATTCATTTGCCACCAAAAAAACATTTGATTTTGCTTTGTACTTGTTGTTCAAGAACATTTAGGTGGTGCCATTTGCACAATTCCTGAAGATTTATAAATAGTCGCTGACCTAATGCGTGAATGATGATTAATTCATAGAGAATGAATAAACAAGCACTTTCTTTAAACCAATTGCCATGAGAAATATTTGTAAATATGCCCCCTAGGTAACAGCTTAATTTAAGTATGTACCTCGTCCTGTGCTGGGAGCCTCTATATCCTCGCACTGCCGACAATGAAAGCTTATGGAACCAATCTCAGTTGCTTTATAATAAACATATCTAAAAACTTCAGATGCTACCCATAGGAACCACAAGCTTTCTACCTATAGAGCTTTGAAATTGCTGAACACGGAGTTCTACAGAAAGGTTTTCTGAGTATGTCTCAGCTTCTTGCAGTCAGTGTTACCAGTGTCCATTAATGACGCTCATTAATATTGCGACACAAAATGTTCGACTCCATTGTGTCTGTACAACAGATGTAACTTTTCACACAAAGAAAAGTTGCACAAGCTACACATATACATATATAATTTTAGTCAGCAGCTACCTTGACTGCTGCAGTGTGAAATAATAACTAGCCTTTGAAACCTCTTATCTAAGCTGCTAATAATATACAGATTGTGGACATGTACATCAAAACAAATAGCATTGGGAAAAGCTAGATTACTTCAACAAAGACGTGTCATCGAAACATAATGTTCTGTAATCTTTTGCAGCATTGCTGCCTTGTTATAATGCGGTCTTCTTTACACACTGAGCACAAAATGAATAAGAAAACATATAAAGAGATACTGATGTGAAAGAGATATAGCTGTTTAGAAGTAATGCCATAGGAGAAGATGAGTCATTGTGGTTCTGTCGGGGTGACCTGGAACTTGGGGGAATTGGCTTCGAAAGCATTTAGAACCAGTACCATACAAATGGCGCTTGGAGGGTATGGTAAAAGGTTGGCGTTATCTTGTATCTCAGCTTTATTATTACACATGGCACTAGCTATCCTTTAAAGAGTCTCACAATCTAATGTCCCTACCTCAGTCATATGTCTTTATTACAGTCTAAGGTCAATTACCCAACTGCATGTTTTTGGAATGAGGGAGGAAACCCATGCAAAGAACCTGCAAACTCCATGCAGATAGTGCCCTGGGAGAGATTCGAACCTGGGACCCAGCGAAGCAAAGGCCAGAGTGCTAACCTTTGAGCCACCATGCTGCCCACATTAAAAAAGGACATTGATGAAGCGCCCAGCTCTCTCATCACAGGTCAGAACAGGACAGACATTTTCGAAGACTACAGCTTCCACTTTTACGAAGATCTAGATAAGGGAATGTCTACAGTCATGGCCACCAGATCACTATGGGCCTGATTTTATTAAAGCTCTCCAAGACTGGAGAACATAGACTATCATTGGGGAGCCTGTGTAAATCAGCAAACCTTTTTGGTTTGCTAGATCGTGAATGGTTCTTCGATGATAGTCTATCTTCTCCAGTCTTGGAGAACATTATTAAATCAGGCCCTATTTTTCATGCCAAGTGCCATTCCTTGGCTACTCCAGTCCTTGGGGCAACTGTGCTGGCCTGGCACATTGAGATGAATGGTCACACTCTCAAAAATCTTACATGTATAGCGATCCCCAATTAATACATCCTGGCAGTTCCAAAACATTGTTTATTGAAGACTACAGCTTCCACTTTTACTAAGATCTAGATAAGGGAATGTCTACACTCATGGCCACCAGATCACTATGGGCCTGATTTTAATAAAGCTCTCCAAGACAGGAGAAGATAGACTATCACTGGGGAGCCTGTGTGATTCAGCAAACCTTTTCGGTTTGCCAGATGGTCAAGGTTCCCCAATGATAGTCTATCTTCTCCAGTCTTGGAGAACAATAATAAATCAGGCCCTATGTTTTATACCAATTGCCATTCCTTGGCTACTCCAGTCCTTTGGGCAACTGAGTGCTGGCCTTGCACATTGAGATGAATGGTCACACTCTCAAAAATCATTCATGTATAGCGATCCCTAATTAATATATCCTGACAGCCCCAAAACGTTGTTTATTGATCTGTCCTGGTGGATCAAAGAATGACCGATCAAAAACGACAGCCATACTTTGTAATGGAGGCACTCATTCTTTCTTCCCCTTTCTTTTTCTTAGAACAGAACTGGTGCTGTACAACAGTACCAGTTCTCTTTTCATCATCAGTCACTGGAAACGTTCATAAAAGATCATTTCCAGCAACAATTTTGCTATGTAAGCCGAAAAAAACAGATTGGTGGATTGGTACCTGGGCAAAGCATTGGTTCTTGACCAGGAGCCTCACAATGCAATTCACAACACTCTGTAACTTATTCTTCAATCTACACAAACCCAGGAACCCAGGATGTTCGCCGTAAACCCAAACATAATGACCATATTATCCTCCACAAAATTAGCAAAAAGTTTGAGGAGTAGAAAACTAATGAAGTAGCTTTGGGATAAAATAATAGTGTTGTATGAAAGAATTAGGATTTACGAGATACTGAAGGGGATGTGCAACCTTACCGTTCAATTGTGGAGAATATATCTGTCTTCACGAAGCCCTTTGTGTGTTACTGGTCACTCTCAATACTAATTAGGGTCTTCCAGAAAACGATCACCATTGATAGTGTAGTGTTGGTGTTCCAATCCATTCATTTTTTTCACACCCAGGCTAACGTTTATTTTAGGGGAATCAAACACGTCTAATTGGATGTCTCTCCCCTTTTAGGGATTTATTTCCTACTACTATTCCAAAGACTTGACTCCTGTTAGGCAGGCTTCAGTGGTGCAACAACCAACAAATCAAAAGATACATTCAAATTCAAATTTTGGTTGAGGTTAAGCATGGTGGAGATACCAACATCTTTAAAGTGGCAAAAAATGTAATTAACGGAAAGTCAACCCATCTATGTCTCTATGGTTCCAAAACACAAGGAGCTAAAGAGTATGGGCATTTAAAAGTTTTGCCCCACCTAGGATACCTTCCTGCTGCACCCCAAATTCTATCCTCAGTCTCTTTCAAAGTTCAAAGTTTAATCAGAGCATCTTCTGTGTGTTGGCTGAGATTCGATTTCCATATTTTCCACTGTACTGTCTCCTAAGACCAGCGAGTTTTCTCTTTAAGTTTTCGGTTGTTTCATATTCCGTTTATGCTTTGCAGCTGTTTTCTGTTCCATGCTAATTACTGTGATATTTTCTCACGTCTGTTTCCATGTTCCTACTGGGGAATTGTGTTTATAGTGCGGCACACAAGGCCGCCCCTCATTAGTGCAGCTATTCAGGCTGTACGCTGACACTGTTGCCGTATTTACTCAGTTACGCCATTTGCTGCCACGTTTGGACCTGTGTAAGGATCACATTTTACTTCTCATTGCTTTGACGTTTTAACTCCTGGCTTGTATTCTTCATCAAACTAATTCTAGATGTTATTTAGAGCTGTCCTTTTATATCCAGGTAATGGGTAGTACAGATAATGGTTAACACTGAAATCTAGGCAGATATAAAAGACAAAAATCAATGCAGCTCTGTATTTATTAATACGCAATAAATGTATTATTTTTATTACAGGCAATGTTAGTACCTAAATTTGATCAGGTATTGGTCTCATGAGTCCTTTGTATGACAGCGATTAAAACGGGAAAGGTAGAAGAAGCCAGGAGCCAGCTGATTGTGTCGCAGTGTTCTAACAAAGACATTCTGCGAAGGACATGCTGGGAATTTGCTGCTTCTCATTTCACTCTCCATTCACTGGCTGGGGGGGGGGTTATTTCCAGCTCAACTGGGCTTTGCCATACAATAGAGCTGTGTGAATCTCAGATATAAAATATAACACAGCTCCCCGTATTAAGTTTTAAGTTGGACACCTGGTCAACCCTATCACTGAAACCTCATAAGACCCCTAACATCATTTCATTGAGGCTAAGCTAGTTCTAGAGTAGGGCAAACTAGGACAATTGCCCAGGGCCCCCACCTTTTCCAGGGTTTCAAATGACAGAACGGCAGGGTTGCAGGAAGCTGGAATGTTTTGCAATTGGGACTCCTACTTAAATTTTTCCTAGAACCCCCACCTTTTTCAGGGGTTCAATTGACACAATGGCAACGGTGCAGGGAGCAGGAATGCTTTGCATTTAGGGCCTCTACTTTTTTGTGCCTAGAACCCCCACCTACTCCAGGGCTTCAATTGACAGAATAGCAAAGCATGCGGGGAGCTTAAAGGCTTTTCATTTGGGGCCCCTATCTTCTCCAGGGATTCAATTGTCAGTATGGAAGGGGTTGTAGGGAGCTGGAATGCTTTGCATTTGGGGGCTCTACTTTAGTTTTGCCCAGGGGCTTCTTCATGCCTATGAGTGCATCTTCATATGCATTGACCCCCTCTTTTGGTACTTCAGTCTAATTTACTTTATCTTTTTCAATGAGTCCTAAACAAAGAACCGTGGGCCAGTAAGCATACCTGCGTCAAATAGAGATGGGCCTTCTAGAAATAAAGGTTGTATATGCAAGGCCTGTCTGAACGCAACTCTCTTGGCAAAAATTGCCAAATTTCAGTGCTGAGAGCCACCACTATGATAAACAAGAAAATTAAAAGATTTGCCTCACTTTTTAACCAACATTAGGTAATTGTAATTTTGAATATACATTAATTTAGCAAATTTAGGTTTGGAGCTATGTTACAACGTAACTCCATTTGTACAGGTTGCCCTCTGATTTAAGGATACAAGGTGCACTGGGGAATAGTCCTATCTCTCCAAAATGATGGTAATCGTAACTAGAAAAGGGGGCTCCACATGAGGTTTGACAATTGATTAGACTACCAACGTTTTTTAACTTTGGGAACTTATATGGAAATTCAGTTGGATGAACTTTATAGGGTCGGCAAGGTTAACAAACAGCAAGATCACGGCCAAAAACTGCCACTGTCACTGCCCTGCCTACCTCCTAGCTTCCTTGAGAAGACGTTTGACATGTTAGCGTTGATAGGAGGGGTATACATTTTGATTTACCTCCTCTTCTTGTCCCAAAGATGTCATTTTACCAACATAGCAACAAAGAAACATGAACAAAAAAAAGTAGGGGCACGCTGGAACCCCTGGCAGTCTTTAATGGTGTCATCCATTAATCCCACCTTTACTTGTAATGCATTGGAGGTGGAAGTACCAGATGGAGCTTCACTTTTCATGTGTCCAAAAAAGTTTTGTAACATAACTCTCAATGTGATGCCAGTTTACTCATTCAGACTTTTATTTCTCTCTGTGCCACATCCCCCACCCACCTTGAGTTGTCATCAGGACAAAGAATTCCTCCCATGGATCCTTAGATCACAATGAAAAACAGAAATTCCACACTCCATCCATTTTTATGGCTTTTTCACCAGGGACCCAATGAGGATGCCACTAATATTTCGGATGTGAATCATCCATACCACCAAGGAAGGACATAGGTGTCCAAGCCAGGGCCCTCTCCTCGGCAGTGTACAGAAGAAAAGTTTGCGTCTTTAAGCTTTACCCATTTTGACACTAAAAATGTTCTATACAAGGTGAGAGCATATGTGCCACAGAAGCTAGACGATTTTGAGACTACAAAATAATTCCCATTACAATACGCAAGCAATGTGTACGGTTTGATGGGATATTTCAAGTGCCAATGCTGTACTTAGATGTTTTCAGCCTAATAATTATGTAAATATATGTAATTTTGCATTGAATGAATACTTGTGAAGGTTAACAGCTATTCTTTTTTTATATAGAAACTTGTAATTCTAGTACGTTGGTTCTGTTATACTTTAACTTATCTTCTATTACCGTAAAAGCTTTAAAGCTGATCTCTGGCAAGGGAATAAAATGTACCCACACCCTTCCTCCCTATACCCCTTTAGATTAAAAATGAAACCATTTAAACATCCTTCTTACCTAATTTTTTGGTCATGTGACATGCTGGTACTCCATTCTTCTCTCTTGTGGATCAAAGGGTGCATAGTTCCTATTCCAATCACCCACGTCCCTTTTTGGTAATATGAATGCTTCCTATTGGCTAAAATAGGAGTAAGATAATCTTCAGAGGTCTCCTTCGAATGATGATGTTGCAATGAGGGGTGGTAGCTGGTCCAGTCAATTGGAGGCTTAAAATTGATCATCTGTCCGTACTACTAGAAATATGCCATGAGTTTGGGTGTTTTTTTGTAATTTGGTTATAGATTGGTGCAGAGTGGGTGGGAAAGACTGAGAGAGCATAACTTTTGTTTGACCATTCGGCTCCCACATTTTTGTGAGAATTGTTACCTCCAGTTGGAGAATTGAAGGTCTCCAGGTGTCAACAACCCTGTCTATTTCCCCCTTCCTTTCATTGATGTTCTTCTGTGATCCATGGCCCATTCTGGAGAATTCTATTGGTCTTGTTTTTTAAGGACAAGAGTTTGGGTGTTTACAGGTTTGTCCTTGGAAATGGTTTTACAATCTGAAACTTTATCTCGAAGATGATATTTTCTGCAGGTATACCTAGGTTATAGTGATTTGGTGATATTAGGCAAATATTTATTGAAAAGGATATTTGAAATGCAAGGGAAGAAATACGACAAATACCTGTGTATTTCTACTGTATGAATTATTCATAATAAGGGAATAATGCTTTGAGGCTTTTCAAGATTTTGTGCAGAATCAGTTTAGCTTTTGGCTCAGAAGCAAAAAATGCAAAATGGAAGCTAGAAAGCTTAAAGTCATACAAATCTAAAATGTCCTTAAAATATGTCCTTGCAAAGTTGGAAACTAAATACTTACCTCTTCTGCTGCCTGGGCTGCTGAGTGCTGCTCCAATATGGAGAAATATTCTAAATATCTCTGCAGAGGTCAAGACTTCTGGTGCCGGTGATCTCTTGGTTCTTTCCACCGACTACAATTGACACAATTGGTTCAATTGACACAATGGACAAAATGGATCCTAAATAGGTATATCTTTAATCATTTATAATCTATGTAAAGGCCATTCCAGGTTTGCAGGATCACTTGGGCTCCCCCATAATAGTGTATCTTCTCCAGTCGTGGAGAGCTTTAATAAATTTGGCCCAGTATGAGCTGGTTTAAAACCATCAGCATGTGTGGTGCGCTTCAATGCAGGTCCACTTCTTTATTGCATGGGACTGCCGTGCACTAATATGTGCAGGGCTGCCATTGGGAGGACAAGGGGTACTTCTGTACTGACCCCTGATCAAAACTGCTTGACTTTTGCAATGCTGGAACTTTTGAAGTCTACTTAGTATGGGCTCCAGAATATTCTGATGGCAGTCCTGAAAATGTGCATGCTGCGCCTAAAGCCAGGCTATGATTTGGAGAACTGATCCCTACAGATCTAGAAAACCAACCATTATAATTTATGGAAATGCTGACAAGTGACAACAATCATACATATGAAATACTGAAATGCATTAATTAAAGGACTCAACATCTTGAATCAATGTTGAATTCTATCCAACTGTGTAGACATAGACAGAATTCACTCTGGGCATAGGATTGAGGAACCGCTGGCACTCAGGGAGACGCTATGTGAAGAGTATCGCCCGACTCAGAGGCAGGTGTGAACCTGCCTTTACATGTAAAGAAACACACTGAAAATGAATTGGGGAATAAGCTGCACAAATTTCAATTGAGCAAACAGGAATCTCTAACATTACAGACGTTTCTAGGTATCTTAAACTATCATTCACCGGACTGTGACACTAAAACACGCATCTCTTATTTAATTATCAGAAAAACTTACATAGAGATATTCAGGTCATTATCTTATGCCAATACTATTTTTTTTACAGCGGTTTGACTCACAGATGAGTTACACCCCTGAAACACACAAGAGATCCATAGTAAAATATTGATGTATCAGCTATAAACCTTATTACAAACATTCTCATAAAATAAAGGGTTTTACCAGGTTTCCTAACATTTTCAAAATTTTAATGAGCTGAATTAAGAATGAGGAAAATAGACATTAGCAGTTGTTATTTCCAGGAAAGTCAATTCAACGCATATATTATTAAAAAAATTTCCGCAATTCCGCAGGCTTAATTGCCTCTAGACCAGTTTCACACTTCCAATATATTATTGCCAATAACATTCCAAAAAGTGCTTTTTTGTTTAGAAACTGAACATAAATCTTGCCTCGGTTTGGATTTGTTTCAAAGTTGTATATTCTATAGGGCCAAAATTATGTTGAAATCTGACCGTCTCATTTACTATATTTGAGATTTTTAGACATATTGCAATTCCAACACATGGGTAGGGTTTGTACCCCCACTCTAGCAGCTTTACAGCTCCTCTAAAGAGCCTTTCCATAAGATTTTAGAGTGTGTCAATGGAATTGCCTATTTAACCAATAGGAAATTTGGATGTCTGATGTTGTCCAACAAAATCTGATTTGGAATTGAAATTAAAGTTCATTGTTCAGTAAGGTTTAGGTTAAGACCCTGTGCACGTTTCTCAAGTTCCTTCATGATGAAAACCCATTAAACCATATCTTTATGGAGGCTTTAGTAAATATAGTGAATATTTTGCGATTGGGCTGGTCCAAGTTCTTCTAGTATAATCTCAAGATTACTACCAGGGTTTCTTAAGGGCCATCACCATTTCTTCAATACCTATGACCATCTCTTCCATACCTGACCTGTCTTGGAGCTTGAGGCCACCAATCTCCCAGAGAAGCTTGGCACCACTAACTGCTGATATCCGGTAGCTTGATACAAAACTGATGCCACAAATTCAAAAATTTCAAAAGCAGGCAATTGTCTTCCATGTATTTGGTTGCTGTAGCAAAAATAGTGCCCTTCATTGGAAACATCTGAACACAGTAACTTGGAGGGGAGTCCACATACTTTTGTCTATACAGTGTCCAACCTTATATTTGGAACATTGTTTTTTATAGTGCCTAGCAAAAGTCACAAACATATTCAGGTACGAGAAAAATGTACTTTGTACAGCTTAGATTTTAAATCAATATGTAAACCATGGACAATACAACCTTTCCTCTCTCTGTCTAAAGCAAAAGAAACATTTTGCTTGGGGTTACACTTTATCAAAGTGTTTGTCAACCAGGGTTCCTACAAAGGTTGCTAGGGGTTCCTTAAGCAATGAGCAATTTGTGCCTCTTAGGTCAGCTTAAGTGACACTAATGATCTTTTTGGCTATCTGTAAGGGTGATATTTTCCCAATAGTCATCCATGTAAGAGGAATTCTTCCCAATGACAATCATACTAATGTAGTGTGAGCTTTGGATATAGTAATTATAGCAGGGGTTGCCTGAAATTTACTTAAAAAGGTCCCCCACATTATAGAAGTCAAGGAACGCTGCTTTAATATATCCTGCCTATTAGCAAACTCTGCTTCTGCATTCTGTAACGGCATCCAAATAATGTTTTACATTTTTTGTAAAATCAATTTGGTCTATAGATGGAGCTCGTTCATTAATGTCAATGGATAAAATATTCCTTTTGCCTGGAAACTGTAGGTAGGAGTCAGCTGCAGGATACAGAGGATGACTTGATGATTTCCTGACAGAAAGGAGATATCAAACCCTTTTGATAAAACGGTAAAAGCTGTTGTAGATTGTTACTGAGCCCACTGCAAGGCTTGCTAAAAGCTTGAGCACCCACACAGAATGATCCATATGGGTCATCGACTTGTAACGAAAAACAATTCAATAATTATGTTATTTGGTACAAAGAAATCCTGTTTTTTAAGAAACATGCCAGCATCATAGATTGATTTAATTTTAATAATCACAGCAATGATAATTCAAAAATTGATGGACATGTCCACTGTGAATATAGTGCTAATGGAGTACAGGGCAGAAGATCATTTTTCATACATCAAATCACAAGATTTCCAACAAATATACAAATGACACCTGAAATGGATACAGATAACAACTGCAAGAGGTTCTCTATGACCCCACTTGTTGTAAGCATCAATACCACACCATGGAAAAAATGAAAAAATTAGGTGAAGGTATGATGAAGGACGCTGTATGGTTAATGCATGCATATCATGTACAAAATAGAAATAATTAAATGTAGATAATACATGTAAATGTATGAGGAATCAGGGGTACGTATGAAGTGTATGAGGCATCAAGGTTAATGTTGGAGCATATGAAGCGTCAAGGTTGATGTTGGAGTATGTTAGGCTTCAGGGTTATTGGTGAAGTGTATGAGCTATTAGGACTTGTGTTAGAGTGTATAAGATGTAAAGGTTTATGATGGAGTATATGAGGCATCAAGACTGATGTTGTAAAACGTTGTATATTTGTGCTAATGCTGTAATAAGTGAAGTATTAGGGTTAATGTTGGAATGTAGGCAACATTAGGATTGAGATTGTAGTAAGATCTGAGGCATCAAGGTAATGTAAGAGAGAATTAGGCAAGCAGGTTCTCACTCATCACAGATGAAGATGTAGTATACAAAAGATCAGGCTGATATTGTAGTGTATGAGTTGTCAGGTTAAGGCTGGAGTGTTTGAGGTGCCAGGGTTAATACTGGAGTATATGCGACATCAGGGTGTGTGGTATACCATCATTCTCTTTTACAACTGCTGTAGATCCTTACCTTTCTGGACTACACAATAGCCTAATTTTGGACAGGACATATGTCTTTATACCATGTATATTACATGGAATTTCATACCCTCACGGCCTAAACAACCGAAATTCCTGATTGGTCTATTGAACATCCGAATTGGACCATGTTTCGGACTAATACTCTGAAATTAAATACCCTTTCTGCAATTACTGATGAAGGTATGACCTTTCTAACTCTATATTAAAATTTTGCATGGGAGAAATTTTGAGATATAGTTTTCCCCTCCTCCCCTAAAGAAGCACTTTAGTGAAACGCGTTGTGTGCAAAGACTATTCAATACCAGAACTAATTGTACTAACTGTTTCCTTTCATGGACATTAGGCTAATATAATTTGGAAATTCGTTTTTTGGGGTTGGTTCTTGTCTTTGTTTCATAAAGGTTGTGTTGAGCCAACCTCTTTGTTGATTATTTAAAGCTCATAGTATAGGTATAAGGGGAAGAGGGGGAAAGAAAGAGGTTTCAGGCTCAGGAGGTTTTTGTGCAAAGAAAAATCAAGTATGTATTTTTCAAGTTACAATTAGTACATACATCAAAGGTACAAATTATTTATTTTAAGCTCAATATCCAAATGTCTGTTATTCTCACAGGGTTTGGATACTTTAATCTAGACATAAGACTCCTTCCAATGTCATACAAAGTACATATAAAGGTTGAAAACAAGGTAAGAAGGGGACCTGTTACAGGCGCATGATTCCCAACGTGTTTCGCCTGTTATAGGCTTCTTCAGGGGTATAAATTTGCAGAGGTTGTATGATTTCTATAATGTACAGATACAAGATATAAACATATAGCATAAAGATTGTCAAAGATTAATGAATAATAAAGTTTTGTTAGAGATCTAGTTTTTAATAAAACATATTAATCCTTCTTTTATATGGATGTCTAGTATCTAGGATATTGAGCTTAAAATAAATAATATGTTCCTTTGATGTATGTACTAATTGTAACTTGAAAAATACACACTTGATTTATCTTTGCACAAAAACCTCCTGAGCCTGAAACCTTTTTTTCCCCCTCTTCCCCTTATACCTATACTAAGAGCTCTAATATAATTTGTTGCTTGTTGAACTTAGCTTAAAATAGTATCTATAAACATTTGTTAGTATTTCTGACAAATAAAACTTTGCCAAATATTTATATCACCTGTTTGATTTTTATTTACCTATAAGTAAACCTCTACTATAAACCCATCTTCTATTCAGAAATAACCTCTATATCTTATGTGACTTAATGTTGGAGTATATAAGAAAAAGGGATTAATATTGGAATGTATAAAGCATCATGCTGATGTTGTAGTGTTTGAGTTGTCAGGATTAATGTTGGAGTGTATACGGTGCCAGGGTTAATATTGGAGTATATAAGGCATCAGGGTTAATGCTAAAGTATATAAGGAACCAGGGTAATATTGGAGTTTGAAAGGCATCAGGGTACATTTTGGCACATATGAGGAATCAGGGTTGATATTGAAGTGTATAAATTATCAGGTTTGATGTTGAAGAGTATAAGCCATGAGGGTTTATCGTACAGTATATAAGGCATCAGGGATGATGCTGAAGTGGATGAGACACAGGGTTGATTATGGAGTGAATGAGGCATCATCATTTATGCTAAAGTGGATGAGGCATCAGGGTTGATGTTGGAGTATATTTAGCATTAGGGTTGATTTTGAAGTGTAAGGGGTTCCAGGGTAATATTTAAGTGTTTGGGGCATCAGGATTATTTGCGGAGTGTAAGAGATGCCAGGGTTACTGTTGGAGTGTATGAGATGCCAGGGTTTATGTTGCAGCTGATGAGGCATCTAGGTTGATGTTAAAGTGTATGAGGCATCAGGGTTAATGTTAGAGTGAATATTCTAAGCATTACAGGAAGCTGGGAGAAAAATGAGATGCATCTTTACCAAAACAAACACAGAGATGCTGCATTCAAATCAGACGGCTGCATCCTCTGTATATCAAAGGGAATTTCCATAACCTTGTATGGATAAATAGTGCAGCATCAGCTGTGCCCGTTCTCTTCCTATCTTCAGACTGCCGGAAATGTATTAACCCACCCTGTCTACATCTGCATTTATATTACTCCTTATCATAGCTCTGTCTGTGCCATTATCAGCATGGCCCATACATAACGGGACCCCCATAAGTGTCTGCTTTGACTCTAACCGGCCTGAATAAATGCATTCAATTGCTTTGGGCATGGAAATTTTGGTACAGAAATTTGGCACCAAAAAGTGGCTTTGACCACAACCAACTCAATCAGTCATCCTGTATGGGAAATTTACTTGGATGCCAAAATACTGGCTTTGCTCAGGATATTTTTGTTTCAGCCTATTGATTTTTTTTATCAGATTAGTGTACTTTTTCCTTTGATTTTATACCAGCTATCACAATGATACATCCAAGGCTAGAGAAAACCACCAACCTACTTCTGTTCACATAATCCTTTCTTTGTTCTCTTCCTCTGTTGGGGCCCTAAACCTGTTCAAGTTCCATGTTGGATAGAGGAGCTTATACAGGGTTGAAGACATAATTTCCTTCTTCATTTGTGTTGAAGACCTGGAGATTGGCCAAAAATCATGAGAGTAGGTCATAAAATTTTAGGAGGAGGTCACTAAATCATGCTCCCCCATACCCAGAAGTACCAGGTATTTGCAAGAGCTTTATCAGGGCAACAAACTTACAATTGCCATTGATGGGCAAAGTTCATGGTGTCATTGAGGGTAGGATGAAATGGATCATGCCAAAGTCAACCTTTCTCTTCAAACAGGGCATGGTATGTGAGTTGAGAATAATATGGCAAAGACATATTCCTCAGCTATTCTTTAGCCTACACCAATATTATTCATTCTGTAACAACATGTGGCTGGAAGGTGGCTTCTATATTAGTGGAGAACCAAGGTATCTTCTGGTATTTTTTTCTGTTTCAGTAAGTTGGTATTCGGTAAATTCGGTAAATGATTCTGAAATTCTAGTAATCAGAAGAAAAAGTGGGCAAGACTAAGTGTTTCTCAAGCTTTTTAAAATAGGGAAACCCCTTGAAATAACTTTCAGGTCCTCAGGGAACCTCTGGTATAATTACTGTATCCACAACTCCCAGTACATGAGTATTGTGGCCATTGGTAAGAATACCTCCTACAATGCAAAACCATAAGAAGAATGTCACCTTTACAGACAGCCAAAAAGATCATTGGTGTCTACTAAACTGATCAGAGAGGCACAAACTGCTCATTGCACAAGGAACCCCTAGAACCCTCTAGAGAAACCCTATGGTTCCATGGAACCCTGGCTGAGAAACACAGCCTTAGATGATATCAACCCCCTTAGGGTAGCCTAGGTCATGTTGCATTCTGGAGGTGCTCCATTGCTTCTTTTCTGGAATTTTATGCTAATGATGCATTTTGATTACTTTGATATATGGAACCGTGCTACCGAATCTCTGTTGGACAACCAGCGTTGGATCCTAAGCACAGGTCCACTGTAAGAGTTAGATTTAGAGTTATATAGAACAATTACATTTAACTTCATGTGATTCAGAATAATTTATCTTTAAGTTTAGGAAATAGGGTCAATAATTTATTGTCACATGATACATGTTAGGATATGTGTATGCAGTGGAGCCTGATCTTGTGTTGCCCTTCCCTGTCCCAGACTGAGTACTTAATGGTAGGTAATGATAGAAGCCTAATACCAAGACATTGTTAGATACCTACATTAGCTGCATTTAAAAATACATTTAATTATTCCTAATGAATACATACCCATAATATTGGTGTTTCATTTACCCTAACCTATTAATTTTAATAGTCAACGCGGAGGCACTGTGTGATTTTCAGGTTATGCTCTTTTCTAAAGTAGTCTGTTTTATTAAAAAAAATAATTCGCATGCATATTTATATTCAATTTCTGCCAATGAAAAGCACCTGAAATGCATTGCAAATGTGGAACATGCATTTGAGACGCACCTGTGATGCTTTTATTTCTCTGTTTCAAAGGTTATTTTAAATGAGCTCATTAATAAAAACAAAATTTTGTTTTAAAAAGCTTTTATTTACACATGTGTAATTATTTTAAACTCATTTCATATGCATATAACAGGCATTCTAAATGCTTATTTTATTTTACCTAAAATCAAACATTTAGGGATCTTTTTATAACAGATTCAAATAATTTTTCTCCACAATTTACACATTTTTTAAAATTGGATCCATCAGATAAATGTTTGAAATAAGAACAAATGTTGCTTCACGTATTTTCTGACTGAATCCAATGTGAAATATTTGCACATTTTACATAAAAAATGGGTGAAAATATTTATAATTTGACCCTTACTGTTTAAGAGAGGAAAGATGGAACCCTTGGATGTTGATAGAACTGTAACAAACGAGAAGAAGAGCTCTTTCTGCCTTCTCAACCATTTCTGTTACAATTTGAGCCCAATGAATCCTGGCATTAATATATTGGAATATGGCCGTGCCATCAGGGAAGAAAAAATCTATTGGTGGAAAAACCTGGTCATTCATTAGGATTGGGTAGCTAGCTGACCTCTTTTTTCGAGTACATAACAATGCTGAACCTAAACCTGACAAACTGAAGAGCCCCCATAGGCAACCCAGATCATACCAATGCCCCCATGGGCTCCCCAGATCATAACAATGCTCCCATTGGCTCCCCAGATCATAACAATGCTCCCATTGGCTCCCCAG